>NC_091176.1:44784297-44824297 GCF_040958095.1 Procambarus clarkii | reverse complement strand
ACTAGTAATCATGGGAGACTTTAACCCATGGAAGATAGATTAGGAGAACAGAGACGCACATGGAGGACAAGATACATGGAAGCCAGAGGTCGGGCTTGGACCTCTGGTCCTGGTAATGGACCGGAGTCCAATCCAAACCTCGATCCGAGCCAATTTATAAATATTTTATGGGTATGATGGAGGGAAAGTATATGGAACACATAAGGATAAACGCAACCGAGCTGGAGAAAAATATATATGCATATGATTAGTTGATAAATGAAAAAGAATGTATGTAAAGCCTAGATGTTGTATAACAGTCTTTTCTAAAAATTATTTGAAAAGAATGAGAAAATATAAAATAAGTAAAAGTCAAGTGCGCGGGTTAAGCTATAATGCGAATAAAAGACTGTGAGGGGGTAGTGTTCATGTATATATATATATATATATATATGTTTTTGTGAAAGAGGAAATATGATTCACACATTGGTGGTAGACAGTAAGCGGTAACCATGCTATCAGCACAAAATAATTTGAACTATATAAAAAATAACTTGTTGACAAACAATAATGACATTGATAATAGGAGGTCTTGAACTAGTTACTGACGGGGGGGGGGGAGGGGGGAAACAACAAAAAGCCATGATAGTGGAAAGAAACTGAACTAAAGTTGTAAAGAATTTGAAAGTTGATTAATATATATGTAGTGTGAAGCGGTGCTACTGGAAAACAGTAAGTAAACTTTATTTGAAAAAGAACATGAGAAGACTGAAAAGCATGGCATAGTGAAATCGGTAAAAATAAGAAGCATTAATGATCTTCATAAACATAACATAATATATCCACGACCGATATTAATACACTGTGAACTCTCTTAAAACTGGGCACACCGTGAAATCTCGTCGCTGTGAATAACTCGTCACTCTGCAACTCAAATTGTTGTTGACTATAAGTGTGTCAATGAGAATAAAAATGACCACCTATGTTTTGGAGTGCTATTTTAGTCAAGAAATGATGCAAAAATGCTTGGAAATTGAATGTGAAGATCCTGTTTACCTCTTACTGCTCATAGATAATGGATGCTCTAAAGTATTTTCTTTATGGAACATGACTTCTTATTCAAACCCTTTTTAAAACTAGATGCAATAACCAAGTTATGTTTGCCATCTCTCAATATGGATGTAGGATGGTGGAAATATTTTTTAAATTAGAAAATAATCTGAGAATAACTTTGATGATACGAATACTAATTGGTGACTTTGTGCTTATTCTCAAAACTTAGTTTCTGGAAAAAAAAAAGATCCGGTGCTATGATTTGAAAACAGAAGTTGGGTCATGTGTGTTTTTTTTGTGTGGACTCGGGAGATATGATCATCACATATAAGTTTCTCAAAGAAAATGATAAGCTGGGTAGGGACGCATTATTTAACACACAAGACATCCATGCAGTAGTGAGAGTTCCTTTGATGGCTGTGCATGTGTCAATGAAAAATTAAGATGTGCAGAGATGGTTTGGAGTGCTATTTAAGTCAAGAAATGATACAAAATTTGTGTTTATTGACTAGTGAGAGGCAGAAGAAGAGACTATGAGGTATATGGTGTGATAACACAGTTAACAAAAAATATTCAAATTTGTACGTAGTGATCACATCTCCCCAAACTCTTCTATCTTTCAGCGTGGTATGGTACATATTTCACAAAATGTTTCTTCCTAACTCATCCCTCTTAGTTCATGGACTAGTGGCACACCTTTGTTTAAAACAAAATCAACACACTCGAAAAGAAATGTGAAAAAACTATATCTGCCCACATTATATTTGATGTGTTGAACTGCTTAATGGAACCTTATTTGCTGGAAAAAACTCGTAATAGTTTAAAAGCCTGTGAAATAATGCGTGTTTTATGTTTTGACAATTTAACTAATAGAGTATTGCTACATTTTTCTTTGTTCTGTATTGCCATGTTAATAGTATAATGCCACATTTTGTCTGGCTCACTTAGCACAAGTGAAAAGAAGGACTTGCGCAGGACAACTGGTCTATCCATTCCTACGCAGTTAACGGTTATCAACTAAAAGTATGTTAAAACTAAAACTAAGCTCCTCTGTTAAAAAAAACAAACACTCACCGACTATTCCACTGAGAATTACAAAAGGTGAAGATTAGACACCTGTAGGATCGAGCACTAATGGGGGGATGATGCTAGGTGACAGACAACTAAGCGATTTGGAGAGACAAGACCGAGCTCTAACGAAGGCCTGACCCTAACGAGACAGAATAACGGACAGACAGCGCAAACACCCCATAAACATGCTTCACATTTTCAAAAATTTTATTTGATCATCAGGCAGAAAGTTGATTTCCACGTTACGTTACGTTATGATGTAATGTGTTACAAGAACTAAACATGTGTGCAGTAATATTTTATTTGGTGTCTGGATGTAATGAGGCGGGTGCTAAACATGCTTCGCATTTTCAAAAATTATATTTGGACATCAGACAGAAAGTTGATTTCCACGCTATGTTACTAAGTGTAGGGGAAGAGGTATGCAGGAGCAGGTATTGTGTGGGATATTGTGGTCATTAACCCAGTCACGCGGCAGACATCAAGAGGTGTACTGGTTGAGTGCTCGCGCTTAAGTTATTAATGAATAACTTAATGCATTCGGGTGCAATTGTCTGTACATGGGCAGCTAATTGGTCACTCTAGCTAATTAGGGCAAATAGCGTCATCATAGTGAATTCACACAGCCCCAGCATGGAGCCCGTACCATGTCAATCATAAGACAAAGTTGGAAAAAGTTCAGTGGTATGCCACTAGGCTAGTCCCAGAACTAAGAGGCATGAGTTACGAGGAAAGGCTGCGAGAAATGCACGTCACGACACTGGAAGACAGAGGAGTAAGGGGAGACATGATCACCACCTACAAAATTCTCAGAGGAATTGACAGGGTTGATAAAGATAAACTGTTTAACCTGGGTGGTACATACGCGAACAAGGTGACACAGGTGGAAACTGAGTACCCACATGAGCCACAGGGACGTTAGAAAAAACTTTTTCAGTGTCAGAGTAGTTAACAGGTGGAATGCATTACGCAATGATGTGGTGGAGGCTGACTCCATACACAGTTTCTGACCCAATCCTGCATCCTGAGCCCAGTAGGCTCAGAAGTCTGTACACCGGTTGAATGATAGTTGAGAGGCGAGACCAAAGAGCCAGAGCTCAACCCCCGCAAACATGATTGCTGAGGAATGCTGAGCTCAGGTGCACATTCTCTCAGAACCCATGGTGAAACTCCATCTGGACCAACTGCTTTGTTCTTATTTAGCTCCTTGAGCATTTTTTCCACTTCGTCTCTAGACACCTGTATGTGCTCTATGTTGTTCTCTGGAATTCTTATTGTATCTGGTTCCATGAAGATTTCATTTTGTACAAACACACTTTGGAACTTTTTGTTTAATGATTAACACGTTTCCTTTTCATTTTTCGTGAATCTATTTCCCATTTTCAACCTCTGAATATTATCCTTTACCTGCAATTTGTTGTTTATGAATTTTTAGAATAGACCTGGTTTTGTTTTACATTTGTCTTCAATCCCCTTTTCAAAATTTCTTTCTGCCTCTCTACTCACTGCCGTGTAGTTGTTTCTCGCATCTTTGTATCGCTGATATGTTTGTGGGTTTGGCCTCTTCCTGTATTGATTCCATTTTTGTTTCTTTTGGTCTCTGGCTCTCTCGCACTTTCTGTTGAACCAATCCTGTTTCCTAGTACTGCTTCTCTGTTTTGGTATAAATTTTTTTGTGCCTTTATCATATATTTCACAAAACGTGACATACATCTCATTGACTTCCTTGCCTAGCAACAAGTCTGTCCAATTATACTCACTAAAAATTTTTCTAAGATTCCCATAATGTCCTCTCCTAAAGTCAGGTTTTTCAATTGCATTAACCTTCATATTTTGTTCCAGATTATAACGCATTGCATAATTTATTCCCAAAAAGACATGATTACTTTTACCCAAGGGAGGAAGGTACTGAATGTCAAATATTTCTTCCTCCTTCCTGGTAAATAACAAATCAAGCATGGAGGGAACGTCCCCTTCCCTCATCCTCCTAGCTTGTTTAACATGTTGATACAAGAATGTTTCCAGGATGAGGTCTACAAATTTACACATCCAGAAATCTTCTGTTTTAGCTTCATATGCTTCCCAGTCTATGGACTTGAAGTTGAAGTCGCCGACTGTCAACAGTCGTGAACTATTGTTATCCGCTCTCGTTGTGTGTGTGTGTACTCACCTATTTGTGCTTGCAGGATCGAGCATTGACTCTTGGATCCCGCCTTTCCAGCTATCGGTTGTTTACAGCAATGACTCCTGTCCCATTTCCCTGTCATACCTAGTTTTAAAAGTATGAATAGTATTTGCTTCCACAACTTGTTCCCCAAGTGCATTCTATTTTTCCACTACTCTCACACTAAAAGAAAACTTCCTAACATCTCTGTGACTCATCTGAATTTCCAGTTTCCACCCATGTCCCCTCGTTCTGTTATCATTTCGTGTGAACATTTCATCTATTTCCACTTTGTCAATTCCCCTGAGTATTTTATATGTCCCTATCATATCTCCTCTCTCCCTTCTTTTCTCTAGTGTCGTACGGTTCAGTTCCTGCAGACGCTCTCAATATCCCATCCCTCGTAACTCTGGGACAAGCCTCGTCGCAAACCTCTGAACCTTCTCCAGTTTCTTTATGTGTTTCTTCAGGTGGGGGCTCCATGATGGTGCAGCATACTCTATGACGGGTCTCACGTAGGCAGTGTAAAGCGCCCTAAAAGCTTCCTCATTTAGGTTTCTGAATGAAGTTCTAATTTTCGCCAGTGTAGAGTACGCTGCTGTCGTTATCCTATTTATATGTGCCTCAGGAGTTAGATTAGGTGTCACATCCACTCCCATGTCTATTTCTCGAATCGTTACAGGTAGGCTGTTCCCCTTCATTGTGTACTGTCCCTTGGGTCTCCTATCACCTGATCCCATTTCCATAACTTTACATTTACTGGTGTTAAACTCCAGTAGCCATTTCCCTGACCAATCTCTGCAACCTGTTTAAGTCCTCTTGGAGGATCCTACAATCCTCGTCTGTCACAACTCTTCTCATTAATTTTGCGTCATCCGCAAACATTGACATGTATGATTCCACTCCAGTAAACATATCATTTACGTAAATTAGAAAGAGGATTGGTCCCAGCACCGATCCTTGAGGTACTCCACTTGTTACTGTTCGCCAGTCCGACTTCTCGCTCTTACCATTTCCTTCTGGCTCCTTCCTGTTAGGTAGTTCTTCACCCATACTAGGGCCTTTCCGCTTACTCCTGCCTGCCTCTCAAGTTTGTATAGCAGTCTCAAGTGCGGTACTGTATCAAAGGCCTTTTGGCAGTCAAGAAATATGCAGTCTGCCCAGCCTTCTCTGTCCTGCCTTAATCTTGTTACTTTATCATAGAATTCTAAAAGGTTTGTTAGGCATGATTTCCCTGTCCAGAACCCATGTTGGTGCTTGTTTACAAACCAAATGCTCTCCAGGTGCTCAACAAGTCTTAGCCTAAATATTCTTTCAAGTATTTTGCAGGGGATGCTTGTCAGTGATACGGGTCTGTAGTTAAGTGCCTCCTCCCTATCACCTTTTTTGAAAATTGGTACGACATTTGCCTCCTTCCAGCAACTGGGCAATTCTCCCGACATAAGTGACTAATTAAAGATCATTGCCAAAGGCACGCTGAGAGCCTGCACTGCCTCTTTAAGTATCCACGGTGATACTTTGTCTGGTCCAACAGCTTTATTTGCATCCAGTGTTGTCAACTGTTTCATTACCTCCTCTGCTGTCACCTCTATATCTGATAATCTTTCATCTAGGGTAATCACTTCTAACAATGGGAGCTGCTCAGGCTCGGTTGTGAACACTCCATGGAAATTTGCATTCAGTACCTCGCAGATTTCCTTGTCGCTTTCTGTATATGCCCCTTCTGTTTTCCTCAGTCTTGTCACTTGGTCATTTACCGACATCTTCCTTCTTATATGGCTATGTAGTAATTTAGGTTGCTTTTTCGCTTTGACTGCAATATCATTCTCATAATTTCTTTCCGACACTCGTCTTATGTTAATGTAATCATTCCTAGCTCTGTTACATCTAATCCTGTTGTCCTCTGTCCTTTGTCTTCTGTACTTCCTCCACTCCCTCCTGCTTCTCACCTTGCTTCCTGACACTGTCTATTAAACCATGGGTTATTATATTCCCTCCTGCTTTTCTCCTTTATTGTTGGAATAAATCTCACTTCAGCCTCCTGGCATTTCAATATGACTTGGTTCATCATACCTTGCACTATTTTTTCTCTAAGTTCTTCCTCCCACTGCACTTCTCCCAGGTAGTCCCTTATCCTTCTGTAGTCCCCTTTTCTGTAATCAAGTCTCCTTTCCCGGACCTCTTGTCCGTTGGTCACAATTTTAAGCTCCTCGTTTCCTTGTGTGTGTGTGTGTGTGTGTGTGTGTGTGTGTGTGTGTGTGTGTGTGTGTGTGTGTGTGTGTGTGTGTGTGTGTGTGTGTGTGTGTGTGTAATTACCTAAGTGTAATTACCTAAGTGTAGTTACAGGATGAGAGCTACGCTCGTGGTGTCCCGTCTTCCCAGCACTCTTTGTCATATAACGCTTTGAAACATATGTGTGTGTGTGTGTGTGTGTGTGCGTGTGTGTGTGTGTGTGTGTGTGTGTGTGTGTGAGTACTCACCTAATTGTACTCACCTAATTGTACTCACCTAATTGTGCTTGTGGGGGTTGAGCTCTGGCTCTTTGGTCCCGCTTCTCAACCGTCAATCAACAGGTGTACAGGTTCCTGAGCCTATTGGGCTCTATCATATCTACACATGAAACTGTGTATGGAGTCAGCCTCCACCACATTACTTCCTAATGCGTTCCATTTGTCAACCACTCTGACACTAAAAAAATTCTTTCTAATATCTCTGTGGCTCATTTGGGCACTCAGTTTCCAGCTGTGTCCCATACTGCGTGTGCCCCTTGTGGTAAATAGCCTGTCTTTATCATCCCTGTCGATTCCCTTGAGAATCTTGAATGTGGTGATCATGTCCCCCTAACTCTTCTGTCTTCCAACGAATTGAGGTTTAATTCCCATAGTCTCTCCTCGTAGCTCATACCTCTCAGCTCGGGTACTAGTCTGGTGGGAAACCTTTGAACCTTTTCCAGTTTAGTCTTATGCTGGACTAGATATGGACTCCATGCTGGAGTCGCATACTCCAGGATTGGTCTGACAAATGTGATATATAATGTTCTGAAAGATTCCTTACACAAGTTTATAAAGGCCGTTCTTATGTTAGCCAACCTGGCATATGCTGCTGATGTTTTCCTCTTGATATGAGCTTCAGGGAACAGATCTGGCGTGATATCAACACCCAGGTCTTTCTCTCTCTCTCTGACTCTTGAAGTATTTCATCTCCCAAATGATACCTTGTATCTGGTCTCCTGCTTCCTACCCCTATCTTCATTACATTACATTTGCTTGGGTTTAACTCTAACAGCACATTTGTTCGATCATTCCTGCGGCTAGTCCAGGGCTTCTTGAAGCCTCAAACTGTTCTCCTCGGTCTTAATCCTTCTCATAATTTTGGCGTCGTCAGCAAACATTGAGAGGAATGAGTCTATACCCTCTGGGAGATCATTTCCGTATATAAGAAACAGGATAGGTCCGAGTACAGAGCCCTGAGGGACTCCACTGGTGACTTCACGCCATACTGAGGTCTCACCCCTCACTATAACTCTCTGCTTCCTATTGCTTAGGTACTCCCTTATCCACTGGAGCGCCCTACCAGTTACTCCTGCCTGTTTCTCCAGCTTATGCATCAACCTTTTATGGGTTACTGTGTCAAAGGCTTTACAACAGTCCAAAAAAATGCAGTCCGCCCATCCTTCTCTTTCTTGCTTAATCTTTGTCACCTGATCGTAGAATTCTATCTAGCCTGTAAGGCAAGATTTACCCTTCCTGAACCCATGTTGATGGGTTGTCACGAAGTCTCTTCTCTCCAGATGTGCTACTAGGTTTTTTCTCACAATCTTCTCCATCACCTTGCATGGTATTCAAGTTAAGGACACTGGCCTGTAGTTCAGTGCCTCTTGTCTGTCACCCTTTTTGTATATTGGTACTACATTAGCAGTCTTCCATATTTCTGGTAGGTCTCCCGTTTCCAGTGACCTACTATACACTATGGAGAGCGGCAAGCAAAGTGCTCCTGCACACTCTTTCAATACCCATGGTGAGATTTTGTCAACTTTTCTCACATCCAGCTCCAATAGGTGCTTCTTGACCTCATCTCTTGTAATTTAGAACCTTTCCAAGGTCACCTGGTTTGCTGCCACCTCTCCTAGTGCCATGACTTCTCCCTTTTCTATTGTAAAGACCTCCTGGAACCTTTTGTTTAATTCTTCACACACCTCTTTGACATTCTCTGTGTACCTGACCTCGCCCACCCTAAGTTTCATCACCTGTTCCTTCATTGTTGTCTTCCTCCTCATGTGACTGTGTAGTAGCTGTGGTTCGGTCTTGGCTTTTTTAGCTATATCATTTTTATACCTTTTCTTAGCTGCTCTTCTCACACTAACATACTCGTTCCTGGTTCTCTTGTATCTCTCTGTGCTTTCTAGTATTCTGTTATTACGGAAGTTCGTCCATGACCTTTTGTTCAGCTCTTTCTCTTTCATACATTCACTGTTAAACCACGGATTATTCTTTTGCTGCTCTGTTTTTTCCTGTCGGGCTGGGACAAACCTGCTGACAGCCTCCTGACACTTTTGGGTGACATAGTCCATCATGTCTTGTCCGGACTTGGTTCTCAGTTCTGTGTCCCAATGTAAATCCCTTAGGAATTTATTCATCTCCTCATAGTTTCCCTTTCGGTACGCAAGCCCTTTGTTTCCCAGTTCTTTTTTGGGTGTGATAATTCCTAGCTCAACCAGGTACTCAAAGCTCAATACACTATGATCACTCATTCCCAAGGGGGCTTCCAACTTAACTTCCCTTATATCCGACTCATTTAGGGTAAATATCACATCAAGCAAGGCTGGTTCAACCCCTCCTCTCATTCTTGTCGGTCCCTTGACGTGCTGATTTAGAAAGTTTCTTGTTACCACCCCAGCAGCTTAGCTCTCCATGTGTCTGGTCCTCCATGTTTGTCTCTGTTCCCACAATCTATCTTCCCATGGTTGAAGTCTCCCATGATTAGTAGTCTGGATCCGTTTCTGCTAGCTACAGAAGCTGTTCTCTCTATTATATTGATAGTGGCCAAGTTGTTTCTATCATATTCCTGTCTGGGTCTTCTGTCGTTCAGTGGGGGGTTATATATGACTACTACTATAATTTTCTGTCCTCCAGTTGCTATGGTGCCTGTTATGTAGTAACTGAAACCTTCACAGTTCTGAATTACCATCTCTTCAAAACTCCAACCTTCTCTTATAGCAAAGCTACACCACCTCCTCCTCTCCCTTCTCTCTCTTTCCTCACTACATAGTAGCCCTGTGGAAACACTACGTTTGTTATGGTTTTCGTTAGCTTTGTTTCTATGAGTGCTATTATGTCTGGGTTTATGTGTGTGTGTGTGTACTCACCTATTTGTCCTTGCGGGGGTTGAGCTTTGGCTCTTTGGTCCCTCCTCTCAATTGTCAATCAACTGGTGTACATGTTCCTGAGCCTACTGGGCTCTATCATATCTACATTTAAAACTGTGTATGGAGTCAGCCTCCACCACATCACTGCCTAATGCATTCCATCTGTTAACTACTGTGACACTGAAAAAGTTCCTTCTTACGTCCCTGTGGTTCATGTGGGTACTCAGTTTCCACCTGTGTCCCCGTGTTCGCGTCCCGCCAGTGTTGAATAGTTTATCCTTGTTTACCCGGTCGATTCCCCTGAGGATTTTGTAGGTTGTGATCATGTCCCCTCTTAATCTTCTGTCTTCCAGTGTCGTAAGGTGCATTTCCCGCAGCCTTTCCTCGTAACTCATGCCTCTTAGTTCTGGGACTAGTCTAGTAGCATACCTTTGGACTTTTTCCAGCTTCATCTTGTGCTTGACAAGGTACGGGCTCCATGCTGGGGCCCGCATACTCCAGGATTGGTCTTACATATGTGGTGTACAGTATTCTGAATGATTCCTTACACAGGTTCCTGAATGCTGTTCTGATGTTAGCCAGCCTCGCATATGCCGCAGACATTATTCCTTTTTTGTGGGCTTCAGGAGACAGGTTTGGTGTGATATCAACTCCAAGATCTTTCTCTCTGTCTGTTTCATTAAGTACTTCATCTCCTATTCTGTATCCTGTGTCTGGCCTCCTGTTTCCACTTCCTAGTTTCATTACTTTGCATATTTTCGGATTGAACTTCAACAGCCATTTGTTGGACCATTCACTCAGTCTATCTAGGTCATCTTGTAGCCTCCTACTATCATCCTCTGTTTCAATCCTCCTCATAATTTTTGCATCATCGGCAAACATTGAGAGGAACGAATCTATACCCTCTGAGAGATTATTTACATATACCAGAAACAGTATAAGTCTAAGGACTGATCCCTGCGGGACTCCACTTGTAACGTCTCGCCAATCTGAGACCTCACCCCTCACACAGACTCGTTGTCTCCTGTTGCTTAGGTACTCCTTTATCCAATGGAGTACCTTCCCTTTCACTCCAGCCTGCATCTCCAGCTTTCTCACTAGCCTCTTTTGTGGCACTGTATCAAAGGCTTTCTGACAATCCAAAAATATGCAGTCTGCCCCCCCCCCTTCTCATTCTTGCCATATTTTTGTTGCCTGGTCGTAGAATTCAAGTAACCCTGTGAGGCAGGACCTGTCATCCCTGAACCCATGTTGATGCTGTGTTACAAAGTGCCTTCGCTCCAGATGCTCCACTAGCTTTTTTCGCACAATCGTCTCCATCAGCTGGCATGGTATGTAGGTTAGGGACACTGGCCTGTAATTCAGTGCCTCCTGTCTTGTATATCGGGACTACGTTAGCTGTTTTCCAAATATCTGGCAGTTCCCCTGTTGCCAGTGATTTGTTATATACTATGGAGAGTGGTAGGCACAGTTCTCTTGTTCCTTCCTTTAGTATCCAAGGGGAGATTCCATCTGGGCCTATAGCCTTTGTCTCATCCAACTCTAGTAAACACTTCCTTACTTTCCCGCTGGTAATCTCATACTCTTCCAGTGATTCCTGGTTAGCTATTCCCTCTCTTATCTCTGAAATTTCTCCTTGCTCCAAGGTGAAGACCTCCTGGAATTTCTTATTCAATTCCTCACACACTTCCTTGTCATTTGTAGTGAATCCTTTTGTCCCTATCCTTAATTTCATTACCTGTTCATTTACTGTTGTTTTTCTCCTGATGTGGCTATGCATCAATTAAGGCTGAGTCTTTGTCTTGCTTGCGATGTCATTTTCGTATTGTCTTTCTGCCTCTCTTCTCATCCTGACATTCATTCCTGGCATTTTGGTATCTCTCCCTGCTCTCCAGTGTAATGTTATTCCTATAGTTTCTCCATGCCCTTTTACTTTGCTGCTCAGCTAGCCTACATCTCTGATTAAACCATGGGTTTCTCATCTTCAATTCTCTGTTTTCCTTTTGGACTGGGACAAACTTGCTTGCTGCGTCCTTGCACTTCTGCGTGATGTAATCCATCATATCTTGGGCCGTCTTTCCCCTGACCTTTGTTTCCCACGCTATATCTGTTAGGAATTTTCTTATCGCCTCATAGTTTCCCTTTCGGTATGTTAACCTTTTGGTTTCGGTATCCCTCCTCGAGTTCAATAACCCTTCTTTAATCAGGTACTCAGATACCAGTACACTGTGGTCGCTCATTCCTACTGGGTCCTCAAAACCGATTTCTCTTATGTCAGAGTCGTTCAGAGTGAAGACTAGGTCGAGTCTCGCTGGTTTGTCATTGCCTCTCACCCTTGTGGGTTCTCTGACATGCTGGGATAAAAAAGTTCTAGTCGCCACCTCCAAA
The DNA here is from genome assembly GCF_040958095.1 of Procambarus clarkii. Lineage (NCBI taxonomy): Eukaryota > Metazoa > Arthropoda > Malacostraca > Decapoda > Cambaridae > Procambarus > Procambarus clarkii. The sequence goes on along the minus strand of NC_091176.1, from coordinate 44,812,277 downwards.
AGTTTGGCTCTCCACGTATCCTCGCCTCCATGCGGTTCCTTGTTCTCGCAGTCAATCCTTCCGTGATTGAAGTCGTCCATGATGAGCAGGTGGGATCTATTTCTACACGCAGCAGAGGCTGCCCTCTCAAATATAGTGTTAACTGCCATGTTGTTGTTTTCGTAGTCTTGACTGGGTCTTCTGTTATTTGGTGGAGGGTTTATAATACTGCTAATACTATTCTTGGTCCTCCCATTGTGATGGTGCCTGCTATGTAGTCTCTGAACCCCTCACAGCCCGGGATAGCCATCTCCTTAAAACTCCATTCCTTTCTTATGAGTAGGGCCACTCTGCCTCCTCCCCTACCTTCACTCTCTTTCCTTATTACTGTGTATCCTGGGGAAACACGGCATTCGTTATGATTCCAGAGAGTTTTGTTTCAGTGAGTCCGATTACATCTGGGTTCACTTCTTGTGCTCATTTCCTTAGTTCACTTGCCTTGCTTGTGATCCCATCTATGTTCGAGTACATCACCTTGAAACTGACTCTCATCTGCTTCTCCTCTGGTGGGACCTTTGGGATCTAGGGTGAGTGGGAGCTGGGAGGATCTAGCACGGGGAGACTGGTGGAGGAGGGAGGGCTTGGGGGGGGGGGAGAAGGGGAGGATAGGGGGTGGGTGATAAGGGAGGGTAGGGGGGGGGAGAGTGAGAGGGTTGGGGGAGTGAGAGGTGGGGGGGGGGGTGGGAGAGGGCGGGTTGGGGGAGCATAGGGGCAGGAGAGGCTTTGGGGGATAGGGGAGATGGGGGGGAGGGCTTGGGGGGTGTGGGGAAAAAAGGAGGGCCTGAGGTGGGTGAGGAAGAGGGGCGGGTTTAGGGGAGTGGTGGAGAGGGAAGACTTAGGTGGGATGGGGGAGAGTTAGGGGCTTAGGTGGGGGCGGGGGGGGGGGAATGGAGGGCTTGGGGGTGGGAGAGACGGAAAGGCATGTGGGAGAAGGGAGGGCTTGGGGGATGGGGGAGAAAGGAGGTCCTGGGGAGAGGGGTTAGTGGGAGGAGGGGGGTGATTGGGAGGAGGGGGGTGGGTGGGAGGAGGGTGACCTAGGTGGGTACTTAGTGGGGGGCTGACAGGGGATGGGGCAGGTTGAATGTCTGTTGGGTAGAATGTGGGGGTGGTTCCCCACTCCCTGTGGCTGTTGCACTGTTTGAGGAGGGTTCCCCACTTCCCTCTGGGATTGTAGGGTTCAGGGTTGTGGTACTCTGAGTTCTTTCTCTCTCCCTGCGCTCCTTCCTCACGTCTGCTGCCTGTATTCTTTCTTCCCTTGTCATATCCCTCTGCAGGAATAATTTTTTAAACTTCGGAACATTTGCTAGACCGCTCTTCCTTTCTAACAGTTCCTCTTTCGTGATTTCGCTCATGAATACCACCTTTATCATTTGGTCTCTGTCCTTGTTGTACTTTCCAAGCCTGAAAACCTTTTCAACATTTTGTTCAGTTCCCCTCCATCCTTACCTCTTTAAGGATCTCAGTAACTGCGTTTTTGTCCTTGTCTCTCCACTCCTTTGGGCTTGTCCCTGTTTGCTCTTTAATGCCTGCTACTACTACTGCTCTTTTTCTCTCTATCATCCGGCTAGTACATCTAGCTGCTTCCTGAGAGGAAGCCACTTCCATGGCAACTTCCTTAACTGCAGACCTAGCTTCAGGGCTCTTTTTAGCATTTCAGCAAATGAGAGCTGGGTTGTGGTGGTTCCCTCCACAGTAGCGTGTGGAGTGTGGAGCGTGTGGAGGGATGCACACGCACATGTGTGTGTGTGCATGTGTGTGCACATGAGTACTTACCTAGTTGTACTTATCTAGTTATGCTTGCGAGGATTGAGCTCTGGCTCTTTGGACCTGCCTCTGAACTGTCAATCAACTAATGTACAGGTTCCTTAGCCTACTGGGCTCAAGCAAATCTACACTTTAAGCTTTGTATGAATTCAGCCTCCACCACATAATTTACTCATGCATTTTATTTGTCTACTACTCTGATACCGAAATTTTTTTTCTAATGTCTTTATGGCATATTTGGGCACTCAATTTCCATCTGTGTCCCCTAGTGCGTGTGACCCCTTGTGGTAAATAGTCTGCCTTTATCTACCCAATCAATTCCTCTGAGAATCTAGAATGTGCTGATCATGTCCCTCCTAACTCTTCTATCTTCCAGCGAAGTGAGGTTTAATTCCCGTAGTCTCTCCTCGTAGCTAATACTCCTCAGTTCGGGTACTAGTCTTGTGGCAAACTTTTGAACCTTTTCAAATTTAGTCTTATGCTTGACTCGATATGGACTCCATGCTGGAACCACATACTCCAGGATTGGTCTGACATATGTGGTATACAAAGTTCTAAAAAGATTCCTTACACAAGTTTCTGAAGGTCGTTCTTATGCTAGCCAGCTTTGCACATGCTGCTGATGTTAACCTCTTGATATGGGCTTCAGGGGATAAGTCTGGTGTGAAATCAACCCTCAGGTCGCTCTCTCTCTCTCTCTCTGACTCTGGAAATATTTCATCTCCCAAATGATACCTTGCATCTGGTCTTCTGTTCCCTACACCTATCTTCATTACATTACATTTGCTTGAATTAAACTCTAACAACCATTTGTTCGACCACTCCTGCAGCTTGTTCAAGTGTGCTTGAAGCCTCAAGCTGTCTTCCTCTGTCTTAATCCTTCTCATAATTTTGGCGTCGTCAGCAAACATTGAGAGGAATGAGTCTCTATACCCTCTGGGAGATCATTTACGTATATCAGAAACAAGATACGTCTGAGTATAAAGCCCTATGGGACTCCACTGGTGACTTCACTTCAATCTGAGGTCTCACCTTTCACTGTAACTCTCTGCTTACTATTGCTTAGGTACTCCTTTAGCCACTGGAGCACCCTACCAGTTACTCCTGCCTGTTTCTCCAGCTTATGCATCAGACTTTTATGGGGTACTGTGTCAAAGGCTTTCCGACTTTGTCGGAAAGCCAAAGCTTTGTCGAAAGCTTTGCTCTCCATGTCCAGAAAAATGCAGTCCACCCATCCTTCTCTTTCTTGCTTAATCTTTGTCACCTATATTTTATTATGCCTGTAAGGCAAAATTTACCCTCCCAGAACCCATGTTGAATGGTTGTTACGAAGTCCCTTCTCTCCAAATATGTTACTAGGTTTTTTCTCATGATCTTCTCCATCACCTTGCATGGTATACAAGTCAAGGACACTGGACTGTACTTCAGTGCTTCTTGTCTGTCACCTTATTTGTATATTAGGCCTTCATTAGCCGTCTTCCATACTTCTGGTAGGTCTCCCGTCTCCAGTGACCTACTATACACTATGGAGAGTGGCAAGCAAAGGGCTCCTGCACAGTCTTTCAATACCCATAGTAAGATTCCGTCTGAGCCAACAGCCTTTCTCACGTTCAGATCCAACAGATACCTCTTGACATCATCTTTTGTAATTTCGAGCCCTTCCAAGGCTGCCTGGTTTACTGCCACCTCTCCTTGTTCTATTGTGAAGACCACCTGGAACCTCTTGTTGAGTTCCTCACACACCTCTTTGTCATTCTCTGTGTACCTGTCCTCACCCCGATCTAAGTATCATCCCTTGTTTCCAAACTCTTGTTTTCCTCCTGATGTGACTGAGTAGTAGCTTTTGTTCGGTCTTGGCTTTATTAGCTATATCATTTTCATACTTTTTCTTATCTTCTCACACTAACATACTCGTTCCTGGTTCTATGGAATGTCTCTGCTTTCTGGTGTTCTGTTATTTTGGAAGATCCTCCACGTCCTTTTGTTCAGTTCCTTTGCTTCCATACATGCCCTGTTAAACCACGGATTCTTCTTTTGTTTCTCGTTTTTTTCCTGTCGGGCCGGGATAAACCTTTTTACTGCCTCCTGACTCTTTTGGGTGACACAGACCATCATGTCTTGTAGTGACTTAGTTGTGAGTTCTGTGTCCCAAGGCATATCCCTTAGGAACTTCTCATCTCCTCATATTTTCTCTTTCGGTACTCCAGCACTTTGTTTCTCAGTTCTTTTTTTATGGAGATAACTCCTAGCTTAACCAGGTACTCAAAGATCTATACACTGTGATCTCTCATTCTCAAGGGGGCTTCCAACTTAACTTCCCTTATATCCGACTTATTTAGGGTAAATATGAGATCAAGCATCGCTGGTTCATCCTCTCCTCTCATTCTTGTCAGTCCCTTGATGTGCTGCCTTAGAAAGTTTCTTGTTACCACGTTCAGCAGCAGAGCTCTCCATGTGTCTGGTTCTCCATGTGGATCTCTGTTTTCCCAATCTATCTCTCCTGGGTTGAAGTCTCCCATGATTAGTATTCTGGATTCGTTCCTGCTAGCTACAGAAGCTACTATCTATTATGTTATGGTGGCCATGTTGTTTCTATCATATTCTTGCCTGGTGGGGGTGGTGGTTATTTATGACTACTACCATAATTTTTTGTCCTCCAATTGCTATGGTACCGGTTATGTATTCACTGAAATCTTCACAGCCCTTAATAACCATCTCCTCAAAACTCCAGCCTTTTCTTATTCGCAGAGCTACATCATATCCTCCTCCTCCTCTTCCTTCTCTCTCTTTCCTCACTACATAGTAGTCCTGTGGAAACACTCCATTTGTTATGGTTTTCGTTAGCTTTGTTTCTGTAAGTGCTATTATGTCTGGGTTTTCTTCTAGTGCCCACTCTCCAAGTTCACTTGTTTTATTTGTAATCCCATCAATGTTAGTATACATTGCCTTGAAGCTCACTTTTTTCTGTTCATTCTCTTATCCCCCTTTTTGGTGAGCGTTATGCTCATTGAGGAAGCTGTTCCTGGGGTGTGAAGATCTGTGAGGCGGTTAACAGGGTCTCAGAGGATTTTAGGGTGGGGTGAGGGATCAAAGGAAGGGGGACTGGTAGGGTATTAGGTAACGAGGTAGGGGTAATTGGAGGATATGGGGTGAGGGTGGAAGAGGGATAGGGAGGGTATGCAATGGAGGGGGAGGGGGAAAGGGGGTACGTTGGACAAGGTGTGAATGGGTTAGTGGTGACCTGGTCAGAATGGGGGGGGGGGGAGGGAGGGCTGTGTGAGCATTTGAGAGGGGGCAGGTAGGGTGAGGGGTAGGGAGGGTTTCTATGCAGAGGAAGGTGGTTGTGTTGCCCTCCCCTGTGGTTTTGGTGGGATGCAGGTTGTGGGTTCCCCTCTTGTCTCTAGAAGTGTTGTGTTGGGGGCTGTGCTTTGCTGGTATACTCCTCTCACCCTGTGCTTTCTCCTTGCCTCTGCTGCCCTGCCTCTCTCCTCCTTCTGTATGGAGCAATACTTTCTTGTATTCCTCCACATACTGCAGATAACTCTTCCTTTTTAGAATAACCTCCTTCGTCATCTTGTTTGCAAACACTATCTTCACCAGGTGGTTTGTGTCCTAGTTGTACCAGCCCAACCTGAAAACCTTCTCTATGTTTTGTTCAGCCTATTCCATCTTTAATCCCTTCAGTATCCCATTTACTGCCACTCTGCCTTTGCTATTCCATTCTTGCCAATTGGATCCTTCCTGTTTTTTATGCCTACAGCTACCACTGATCTTTTCTTTCCAGCAGCTGACTGGTGCACCATGCTGCTTCCTGTGAGGTAGCTGCTTGCATGGCTCATCTCCCTCACTTGCATCATCTCCCTCACTGTGTCCATTGCTTTTGCGCTCTTTCACGGTATTTCTGCAAATGTTTAAGGTACAGAGGCATTTCCTTCCAATGCAGCATATCCACCTTCCCTTTGGATGATATGATGCTCAGCCTCAATTTTTTTCTCTGTGAGGGATTTGATCTCCTCCCTTGTTGCTGTCAGCTAACTTTGCAGGTTGTTAATGGTATTCTTCATGTCATGCATCTCCCTCCTGAATTCCTCTAAAACTTGGGCTAACATTTCCTTCATTTGGTCACTTTGGCTGTTCCCTGTGTCCCTGGTGTGTCCTCTTACCATTTTGTCCCTCTCCCTGATATGTTTTGATAGGGTTAGGCAGGGGGAGGGAGAGATAGGAAGGGAGAGAAAGAGAGAGAGAGAGAGAGAGAGAGAGAGAGAGAGAGAGAGAGAGAGAGAGAGAGAGAGAGAGAGAGAGAGAGAGAGAGAGAGAGAGAGAGAGAGAGGTAGATAGAGAGAGCAAGAGAGAGAAGAAGGGTGAGATAGGGAGAGGGTGAGAGAGAAGAGGGTGAGAGAAAGGGAGCGGGTACAAGAGAGGGGGGGAAGGGCGAGAGAGGGAGGGAGGGATGGAGGGTGAGCGAAAGAGAGAGGGGGGAAGGGCGAGAGAGAGAGGGAGAAAAGGCGAGAAAGAGGGAGTGAGAGAGGGAGAGACAGACAGACAGACAGACTGAGTGCATTTAATCACCTATTTGTGCTTGTGGGGGTTGAGCTTTGGCTCTATGTTCCCGCCTCTCAACTGTCAATCAACCGGTGTACAAGTTCCTGAGCCTACTGGGCTCTAACATATCTACACTTGAAACTGTGTATGGAGTCTGCCTCCACCACATCACTGCCTAATGCATTCCATCTGTTAACTACTCTGACACTGAAAAAGTTACTTCTAATGTTCCTGTGGCTCATGTGGGTACTCAGTTTCCACCTGTGTCCCCTTGTTTGCGTACCACAAGTGTTGAATAGTTTATCCTTGTTTACCTGGTCGATTCCCCTGAGGATTTTGTAGGTTGTGATCATGTCTCCCCTTATTCCTCTGTCCTCCAGGGTCGAAAGGTGCATTTCCCGCAGCCTTTCCTCGTAACTCATTCCTCTTAGTTCTGGGACTAGTCTAGTGGCATACCTTTGGACTTTTTCCAGCTTCATCTTGTGTTTGACAAGGTACGGGCTCCATGCTGGGGCTGCATACTCCAGGATTGGTCTTGCATGTGTGGTGTACAAGATTGTGAATGATTCCTTACACAAATTTCTGAACGCTGTTCTGATGTTAGCCAACCTCGCATATGCCGCAGACGTTATTCTTTTTATGTGTGCTTCAGGAGACAGGTTTGGTGTGATATCAACTTCTAGATCTTTCTCTCTGTCCGTTTCATTAAGTACTTCATCTCCTATTCTGTATCCTGTGTCTGGCCTGCTGTTTCCACTGCCTTGTTTCATTACTTTGCATTTACTAGGGTTGAACTTCAACAGCCATTTGTTGGACCATTCACTCAGTCTGTCTAGGTCATCTTGTAGTCTCTTACTATCATCCTCTGTTTCAATCCTCCTCATAATTTTTGCATCATCAGCAAACATTGAGAGAAACGATTCTATACCCTCTGGGAGATCTTTTACATATATCAGAAACAGTATAGGTCCAAGGACTGACCCCTTCGGGACTCCACTTGTAACGTCTGGCCAATCTGAGACCTCACCCCTCACACTGACTCGTTGTTTTCTGTTGCTTAGGCACTCCTTTATCCAATGGAGTACCTTCCGTTTCATACCGGCCTGCATCTACAGCTTTTTCACTTGCCTCTTGTGTGGTACTGTATGTATGTATGTATGTGTGTGTGTGTGTGTGTGTGTGTGTGTGTGTGTGTGTGTGTGTGTGTGTGTGTGTGTGTGTGTGTGTGTGTGTGTGTGTGTGTGTATGTGTGAGTGTGTACTCACCTAGTTGTGCTTGCGGGGGTTGAGCTCTGGCTCTTTGGTCCCGCCTCTCAACTGTCAATCAACAGGTGTACAGGTTCCTGAGCCTATTGGGCTCTATCATATCTACACTTAAAACTGTGTATGGAGTCAGCCTCCACCACATCACTTCCTAATGCATTCCATTTGTCAACCACTCTGACACTAAAAAAGTTCTTTCTAATATCTCTGTGGCTCATTTGGGCACTCAGTTTCCACCTGTGTCCCCTAGTGCGTGTGCCCCTTGTGTTAAACAGCCTGTCGATTCCCTTGAGGATCTTGAATGTGGTGATCACGTCCCCCCTAAGTCTTCTGTCTTCCAACGAAGTGAGGTTTAATTCCCGTAGTCTCTCCTCGTAGCTCATACCTCTCAGCTCGGGTACTAGTCTGGTGGCAAACCTTTGAACCTTTCCCATTTTAGTCTTATGCTTGACTAGATATGGACTCCATGCTGGTGCCGCATACTCCAGGACTGGTCTGACATATGTGGTATATAACGTTCTGAAAGATTCCTTACACAAGTTTCTAAAGGCCGTTCTTATGTTAGCCAACCTGGCATATGCTGCTGCTGTTATCCTCTTGATATGAGCTTCAGGGGACAGGTCTGGCGTGATATCAACCCCCAGGTCTTTCACTCTCTCGGACTCTTGAAGTATTTCATCTCCCAAGTGATACCTTGTATCTGGTCTCCTGCTTTCTACCCCTATCTTCATTACATTACATTTGCTTGGATTAAACTCTAACAGCCATTTGTTCGACTATTCCTGCAGCTTGTCCAGGACTTCTTGAAGCCTCAAGCTGTCCTCCTCTGTTTAATCCTTCTCATAATTTTGGTGTCGTCAGCAAACATTGAGAGGAATGAGTTATACCCTCTGGGAGATCATTTACGTATATCAGAAACAGGATAGGTCCAAGTACAGAGCCCTGTGGGACTCCACTGGTGACTTCACGCCAGTCTGAAATCTCACCCCTCACTGTAACTCTCTGCTTCCTATTGTTTAGGTACTCCCTTATCCACTGGAGCGCCCTACCAGTTACTCCTGCCTGTTTCTCCAGCTTATGCATCAACCTTTTATGAGGTACTGTGTCAAAGGCTTTCCGACAGTCCAAAAAAATGCAGTCCGCCCACCCTTCTCTTTCTTGTTTAATATTTGTCACTTGATCGTAGAATTCTATCAATCCTGTAAGGCAAGATTTACCCTCCCTGAACCCATGTTGATGGGTTGTCACGAAGTCTCTTCTCTCCAGATGTGTTACTAGGTTTTTTCTCACAATCTTCTCCATCACCTTGCATGGTATACAAGTTAAGGACACTGGCCTGTAGTTCAGTGCCTCTTGTCTGTCACCCTTTTTGTATATTGGTACTACATTAGCAGTCTTCCATATTTCTGGTAGGTCCCCCGTTTCCAGTGACCTACTATACACTGTGGAGAGTGGTAGGGAAAGTGCTCCTGCACACTCTTTCAATACCCATGGCGAGATTCTATCCGGCCCAACAGCTTTCCTCACATCCAGCTCCAATAGGAGCTTCTTGACCTCATCTCTTGTAATTTCAAACCTATCCAAGGTCACCTGGTTTGCTGCCACCTCTTCTAGCGCCGCGACATCTCCCTGTTCTATTGTAAAGACCTCCTGGAACCTTTTGTTGAGTTCTTCACACACCTCTTTGTCATTCTCTGTGTACCTCTCCTCGCCCACCCTAAGTTTCATCACCTGTTCCTTAACTGTTGTCTTCCTCCTGATGTGACTGTGTAGTAGCTTTGGTTCGGTCTTGGCTTTATGAGCTATATCATTTTCATACCTTTTCTCAGCTGCTCTTCTCACACTGACGTACTCGTTCCTGGTTCTCTGGTATCTCACTCTACTTTCTGGTGTTCTGTTATTACGGAAGTTCTTCCATGCCCTTTTGTTCAGCTCCTTTGCTTTCATACATTCCTTATTAAACCACGGATTCTTCCTTTGCCTCTCTGTTTTTTCCTGTCGGGCTGGGACAAACCTGCTTACAGCCTCCTGACATTTTTGGGTGACATAGTCCATCTTGTCTTGTACGGACTTGGTTCCGAGTTCTGTGTCCCAATGTATATCCCATAGGAATTTATTCATTTCCTCATAGTTTCCCTTTCGGTACGCCAGCCCTTTGGTTCCCAGTTCTTTTTTGGGGGTGATAATTCCCAGCTCAACCAGGTACTCAAAGCTCAATACACTATGATCACTCATTCCCAAGGGGGCTTCCAACTTAACTTCCCTTATATCCGACTCATTTAGGGTAAATATCAGATCAAGCAAGGCTGGTTCATCACCTCCTCTCATTCTTGTCGGTCCCTTGACGTGTTGACTTAGAAAGTTTCTTGTTGCCGCATCCAGCAGCTTAGCTCTCCATGTGTCTGGGCCTCCATGTGGGTCTCTGTTCCCCCAATCTATCTTCCCATGGTTGAAGTCTCCCATGATTAGAAGTCTGGAAACGTTCCTGCTAGCCACAGAAGCTGCTCTCTCTATTATATTGATGGTGGCTAAGTTGTTTCTATCATATTCCTGTCTGGGTCTTCTGTCATTCGGTGGGGGGTTATATATGACTACTATTATAATTTTCTGTCCTCCAGTTGCTATGGTGCCTGAAATGTAGTCACTGAAACCTTTACAGTTCTGAATTATCATCTCTTCGAAACGCCAACCTTCTCTTAGTAGCAGAGCAACACCACCTCCTCCTCTCCCTTCTCTCTCTTTCCTCACTACATAGTAGCCCTGTGGAAACACTGCGTTTGTTATGATTTTCGTTAACTTTGTTTCTGTGAGTGCTATTACGTCTGGGTTTTCTTCTAGTGCCCATTCTCCAAGTTCACTTGTTTTATTTGAAATCCCATCTATGTTAGTGTACATCGCCTTGAAGCTCACTTTCTTCTGTTCATTTTCATGTCCTTTTCTTCGCAAGCATTCTGCTGGTGTGGGAAGCTGTTCCGTGGGTGAGAGGATCTGTGAGGTGGCTTGCAGGGTCTCAGAGGATTTTGGAGTGGGGGGTGGGGGTTTAAGGGAAAGGGGGACAGGTAGGGTGTGGTTTAAGGAGGTAGGGGGGACATGGAGGATACGGGGTGAGGGGGGTGGAGGGATAGGGAGGGTATGGGATGAAGGGGGAAGGGGGACAGGGGGAAAAAGGTGGGAGGGGGGACATGATGGGAATGGGGAAGGGGTGTCAGGGTCATAATGGGGTGGGGGGGGAGGGAGGGTTGGGTGGGGGCAGGTAGGGTGAGGGGAAGGGAGGGTTTCTATGCAGAGAAGGGTGGTGGTGTTCCACCCCCCCCCCCCCTCTGGTGTTGCTGGGATGCTGGTTGTGGGTTCTCCTCTTGTCTCTGGGACTGTTGTGTTGAGGGCTGTGATTTCCTGGTTTGCTCCTCTCTCCCTGCGCTTCCTCCTTGCCTCTGCTGCCCTGGCTCTCTCCTCCTTCGTCCTGTCCCTCTGCAGGAATACTTTTTTGTATCCCTCCATATGCTGCAGACGACTTTTCCTTTCGAGAATGTCCTCCTTCGTGGTTTCGTTTGTAAACACCACCTTTACAAGTCAGTTTCTGTCCTTGTTGTACCAGCCAAACCTGAAAACCTTCTCTATGTTATGTACGGCCCCTTCCATCTGTAACCCCTTCAGTAGCCCATGTACTGCCTCTCTATCCTTGCCATTCCATTCTTGCCTGTTGGATCCTTCCTGTTCTTTGATGCCTACAACTACCACTGATCTTTTTCTCTCCAGCAGTTGAGTGGTGCACCTTGCTGCTTTCTGTGACGTAGCTGCTTGCATCGCTACCTTCCTCACTGTGTCCATTGCTTCTGAGCTCTTTTTCAGTATATCCGCAAATGTATCAGGTACAGAGGTATTTCCTTCCAATATAACATTCCCACCTTCCCTTTGGATGATAATCTGATGCTCGGTCTCTTTATTTTTCTCTGTGAGAGATTTGATCTCCTCCCTTGCTGATGCTAGCTCACTTTGCAGATTGTTAATTGTAATCCTCATTTCATTCATCTCCCTCCTGAATTCCTCCAGAACTTGGATTAGCAATTCCTTTGTTTGACCTCCCTGGCTGCTTCCCATGTCCCTGTTGCGGCCTCCTGCCATTTTATCCCTTCTCAAGAGAGAGAGAGAGAGCAAGAGAGCAAGAGAGAGAGAGCAAGAGAGAGAGAGCAAGAGAGAGAGAGCAAGAGATAGAGAGCAAGAGAGAGAAAAGCAAGAGACAGAGAGAGAGCAAGAGAGAGAGAGAGCAAGAGAGAGAGAGAGAGCAAGAGAGAGAGAGAGCAAGAGAGAGAGAGAGCAAGAGAGAGAGAGAGCAAGAGAGAGAGAGAGAGAGAGAGAGAGAGAGAGAGAGAGAGAGAGAGAGAGAGAGAGAGAGAGAGAGAGAGAGAGAGAGAGAGAGAGAGAGAGAGAGAGAGAGAGAGAACGTGTGTGCGCTTGGGATGTCGTGTGTACTCTCAGATTGCAGAAGATTAGGTGCACTTGACCCGGGGGCAGACCACAGTACCAGGGTACCAATATGATGATCTGTCGAAAATATGAGAAATATCCAAGGGACAAAAGATGGTAAACACGAGTAATAACACGGAGGGAGAGATGACCAATTAAGAGAATGACTGAGGCCTACAGTCACCACGTAATCCAAAGTTGTCTCACCTTCACCATATGCTACTCTCAGAATGCACAATACACACAGCACCATATAAAAATAAAATTGAATATGAAAAATAGTAAAAAGCTACGTTACCAAAGCCAAATACGCTTACCATAAATTACTACTTGGCACCAGTACCTGAGTGAAGCTCCTAGGGCAGGCCCCCACTTTATGTGACGGTAAAGCGTTGGTGTTCGGCTGTTTCAAAAGCTAGGGGCAGGGCCTCGTCACATTAAAGAAAACAAAGAGAAAAAGCTGGAACTATCGTCTGTGGTAAGGTAATGGGAAGACACACAAAACACAAGTAAATTTAACAATGAAATTTTAATTATGTTAGAAAAACAAGACATGAATAAAATTGAGCATAAAATATACAAGACAAGTCAACAAACAAAATAATAAGAATAATCACTGGCAAATGAAAAGTTACGTTAAGACAAGAGAGTTATAGCAAAATAAATAATAATGATGCCGGAATATTGGCTTCGAGCTGCCACCTCCCTTAGTACACGAAAGCCAAGGCTTAGTCTACCAATGAGAGATGTCAACTGCAAGGAGCACTGGAATATTCTGACTACTCTGGGCCACTGCAGCCCAGACATCAACTTGTGGCGGAGGGTGGAGGGCAGGTGCGACGGGACACCAGCCAATCAGTGACAGGCAGGCAATGGACAAGCAGTTTGCCGGTTTACGGTGGCAGGCGGTAGCAGGTGTGCCGGTGTGCTGGATACGTTTTGCTCTCTGGGCAAAACGTTTTGGAGATACTTGCTGGATATATCTTCTATATTATCTGTTGTTGTTACGTACTTTGAAGGGAAGAGCAGGCTCAATCTCTCTTGAAAGAGATTATCGTCACACTACCATCAGCTTTTGTACAATCGTGATGGTCGAGTGGATTAGGTGCCCTGTACACCAGTTGCAATGTGCTCCTGTTAGTATGGGTTTGAGACACTTCTGGGGTGTGAGTTTTCAGTTGCATGTATGCCTGGGGACCATTCAGGCTTGTTCGCATTTGTGTTCGTGACGTGTGCCCCAAAGAACTAGGTGATTTGATAAAATACTATGCCCAAGACTACCATCAGAGTGCCAGCAGACTGATGGGCAAATAGCCTCAGCTACCATCAGCTTTTGTCCGGTCGTGATGGTCGAGTGGATTAGGTGCCCTGTAAACCAGTTGCAATGTGCTCCTGTCAGTATGGGTTCGAGTACTTCTGGGGTTTGAGTTTTCAGTTGCATGCATGCCTGGGGACCATTCAAGCTTGTTCGCATTTGTGTTCCTCACGTGTGCCCCAAAGAAAGAAGTGATTTGATAAAATACTATGCCCAAGACTACCATTAGAGTACCAGCGGGCTGATGGGGAAATAGCATCGGCTACTATCAGCTTTTCTCTGGTCGTGAGGGTCGAATGGATTAGGTGCCCTGTACACCAGTTAGAATGTGCTCATGGCAGTATGGGTTGGTCACGTCTGGGGTGTGAGTTTTCAGTTGCATGTATGCCTGGGGTCCATTCAGGCTTGTTTGCATTTGTGTTCCTCACGTGTTCCCCAAAGAATGAGGTGATTTGATAAAATGCTATGCCGAGGACTATTATCAGAGTGCCGGCGGGCTGATGGGCAAATAGACTCGGCTACCATCAGCTTATGTCCGGTTGTGATGGTCGAGTGGATTAGGTGCCCTGTACACCAGTTGCAACGTTCTCCCGGCAGTATGGGTTCGAGTCACTTCTGGGGTGTGAGTTTTCAGTTGCATGTATGCCTGTGGAACCATTCAGGCTTGTTCGCATTTGTGTTCCTCATGTGTTCCCCAAAGAATGAGGTGATTTGAGAAAATGCTATGCCCAAGACTACCATCAGAGTGCAGGCGGGTTGATGGGAAGATATCCTTTGCTACCATCAGCTTTTGTCCGGCCGTGATGGTCGAGTGGATTAGGTTCCCTGTACACCAGTTGCAATGTGCTTTTGGCAGTATGGGTTCGAGTCACTTTTGGGGTGTGAGTTTTCAGTTGCATGTATGCCTGCAGACCATTCAGGCTTGTTTGCATTTGTGTTCCTCACGTGTGTCCCAAAGAATGAGGTGATTTGATAAAATACTATGCCCAAGACTACCATCAGAGTGCCGGCGGGCTGATGGGCAAATAGCATTGGCTACAATCAGCTTTTGTACGGTCGTGATGGTCGAGTGGATTAGGTGCCCTGTACACGAGTTGCAATGTGCTTTTGGCATTATGGGTTCGAGTCACTTCTGAGGTGTGAGTTTTCAGTTGCATGTACGCCTGGGGACCATTCAGGCATGTTAGCATTTGTGTTTGTCACGTGTGCCCAAAAGAACTAGGTGATTTGATAAAATGCTACGCCCAAAACTACCATCAGAGTGCCGGCGGGCTGATGGGCAAACAGACTTGGCTACCATCAGCTTTTGTACGATCGTGATGGTGGAGTGGATTAGGTGCCCTGTACACCAGTTGCAATGTGCTCCATTCAGTATAGGTTCAAGTAACTTCTGGGGTTTGAGTTTTCAGTTGCATGTATGCCTGGGGACCATTCAAGCTTGTTCGTATTTGTGTTCCTCACGTGTGCCCCAAAGAAAGAAGTGATTTGATAAAATACTATGCCCAAGACTACCTTTTGAGTACCAGCGGGCTGATGGGCAAATAGCATCGGCTACTATCAGCTTTTCTCTGGTCGTGAGGGTCGAATGGATTAGGTGCCCTGTACTCCAGTTGCAATGTGCTCATGGCAGTATGGGTTCGGTCACTTCTTTGGAGTGAGTTTTCAATTACATGTATGCCTGGGTTCCATTCAGGCTTGTTCACATTTGTGTTCCTCACTTGTACCCCAAAGAATGAGGTGATTTGATAAAATGCTATGCCGAAGACTACCATTAGAGTGCCAACGGGCTGATGGGCAAATAGACTCGGCTGCCATGAGCTTTTGTCCAGTCGTGATTGTCGAGTGGATTAGGTGTCCTGTACACCAGTTGCAATGTGCTCTCGGCAGTATGGGTTCGAGTCACGTCTAGGGTGTGAGCTTTCAGTTGCTTGTATGCCTAGGGACCAGTCAGGCTTGTTCGCATGTGTTCCTCAAATGTGCCCAAAGAATGAGGTGATTTGAGAAAATACTATGCCCAAGACCACAATAAAAGTGCCGGCGGGCTGATCGGCAAATAGCCTCGCTACCATCAGCTTTTGTCCGGTCATGATGGTCAAGTGGATTAGGTGTCCTGTACAGTAGTTGCAATGTGCTCCCGGCAGTATGGGTTCGAGTCACTTCTGGGGTGTGAGTTTTCAGTTGCATGTATTCCTGGGGACCATTCAGGCTTGTTCGCATTTGTGTTCCTTACATGTGCCCCAAAGAATGAGGTGATTTGATAAAATGTTATGCCCAAGACTACTATCAGAGTGCAGGCAGGCTGATGGGCAAATAGCCTTTGCTACCATCAGCTTTTGTCCGGTCTTGATGGTCGAGTGGATTAGGCGCCCTGTAAACCAGTTGCAATGTGCTCCTGGCAGTATGGGTTCGAGTCACTTCTGGGGTGTGAGTTTTCAGTTGCATGTATGCCTGGGGACCATTCAGGCTTGTTCGCATTTGTGTTCGTCACGTATGCCCCAAAGATTGAGATGATTTCATAAAATACTATGCCCAAGACTACCATCAGAGTGCTGGCGGGCTGATGGGCAAATAGACTTGGCTACCATCAGTTTTTGTCCAGTCATGATGGTCGAGTGGATTAGGTGCCCTGTACACGAGTTGCAATGTGCTCCTGGCAGTATGGGTCCGAGTCACTTTTGGGGTGTGAGTTTTCAGTTGCATGTATACCTGGGGACCATTCAGACTTGTTTGTATATATATATATATATATATATATATATATATATATATATATATATATATATATATATATATATATATATATATATATATATATATATATATATGACAATGTTAGACCACGGAGGAAAATGAAACAGGAATTTTCTTAAGTACTTTCGTATATTAAATACATCTTCAGAAGGAAGATTCCTTCTGAAGATGTATTTAATATACGAAAGTACTTAAGGAAATTCCTGTTTCATTTTCCTCCGTGGTCTGACATTGTCACATTCTTAATCACGTGTTTATTTTCGTGATATACACACACACACACACACATATATATATATATATATATATATATATATATATATATATATATATATATATATATATATATATATATATATATATATATATATATATTTATATATAAATATATATATATATAATATATATATATAGATATATATATATATATATATATATATATATATATATATATTTATATATAAATATATATATATAATATATATATATATATATACATATATATATATATATATATATATATATATATATATATATATATATTATATATATATATATGTATATATATATATATATATATATATATATATATATATATATATATATATATATATATATATATATATATATATATATATATATATATATATATATATATAGGAACTTCTTTTCCACAGCTCATAAAACGGAGGAAAAGGTCCTGAAAGATATTGTTAAAAAGGAACGTTATCCCTACAGACAAAAATGGAAAGATTCACTCGACGATTTACTACAAAACCAAATAAACGGCCAATCTACTCATGAGAAACTCTCCAGACACAAAGCAGATCGCTATAAAAAGGACCAACGTCGTCTATGCCTTCAAATGCCCACTTGGGGACTGTAAGCCTCAAAGAACTCAGTATATAGGCAAGACAACAACATCTCTTTCCAGGCGATTAACGATGCATAAGCAACAGGGCTCCATTAAGGAACATATAATCTCTTACCACAACCAGACCATCATCAGAAAAATCGTAACAAACAACGCAGAAATCATCGATAGATACAGCAGGCGGCTTGACATCTGTGAGGCACTACTCATCAAGAAGTCAACACCAGCAATCAACAGCCAATTAATTCACAACTATATTCTACCCACTTCAAGACTCTGCACTAATATAGAAGCATCAAGAAATATGGGCCAATAGGCCATTTGCAGTTACTTCCATTCGTCCCTTTAATTTACCCAATTTTATACCTATTGTTTCGTGTTCTGTCTTGTGTTGAAAGTTTGGTTCACCTCATCCAAAACTATTGTAACATATCACCTCACCCAAATTGCGGGTATATAAGATGAAAGCTGTTTAAATCATAGCATACTAGAACTCTGTTTAGTGTTTGCAGGTTATAGTTGTGTGTGTGCAAACTAAAGTCTTTGAAAATGTAATAAGTTATTACGAAACGCGTTCAAGTGTCACGTTAAACTAGAAATAAAAATGAGTGTTGGAGAATTTATTTTTCAATTACCATCGACAGTGAAAAGAAACAAAAGAAATATTGAGAAAATTCGTGTTAGAATTATTAATCTTACTTTTTTGGTCATATTTAATAATATATGTTTACAAGAAAGACTGCTACCAAAATATATATATATTTATATATGTGTGTGTGTGTATATCACGAAAATAAACACGTGATTAAAAATGTGACAATGTCAGACCACGGAGGAAAAATGAAACAGGAATTTCCTTAAGTACTTTCGTATATTAAATACGTCTTCAGAAGGAGTGAGAAGGAGTGAGGAGTGACTCACTCCTTCTGAAGATGTATTTAATATACGAAAGTACTTAAGGAAATTCCTGTTTCTTTTTTCCTCCGTGGTCTGACATTGTCATATATATATATATATATATATATATATATATATATATATATACATATATATATATATATATATATATATATATATATATATATATATATACATACATATACATATGTATGTATGGGGATATGTAACAGGGGATTTCCTGTTAGCAACCCCAATGTCGGCAACTGCCACGTGTCTCGCACCACACGCCCTCCAAATTGCTGTGGCCCTCCGCCTTGCTGCCCCAATCCTCACCAGATATAGGTGTATTTGCAGCGAGGTGGGGGCTGACAGGTACGGCCACCATGGCCTACTCTGCCAAAGCACAGGGGGATGGCACTCAAGGCACAGTGAAGTTAGCGACATCATCAAGAGGAGCCTCATCATAGCTGGATGGCCAGCTGAAAGAGAGCCCCGTTACCTAACGCCCCGTAACTCTGATGCTCTTATTGGTCGCCCGGATGGTGTCACAGTGAACCCCTGGAAGAATGGCAAGCAGTTGGTATGGGACTACACGTGCATATCAACCCTGGCTAACACCTACATTGACCTCAGTGTTGCACAACCAGGTAGCGCTGCCACCCACAGGGAAGCAGCCAAATCCCGTAAGTATAGAGATTTGGATCACCTCTACAATTTTGTCCCCATTGCTTCTGAGACACTCGGCGCCTGGGGTAAAAGTGCTACCAGTTTTTTTTTAAGGAACTGGGTTCTAGGCTCATTGAAACAACAAGGGACCCTAGAGCTGCCAGCTTTCCTTTCCAGCGCCTCAGCGTGGCGATACAGAGGGGAAATGTGCACTGCATCCAGGGTTCCTGCCCGCCATCTGAGGAGCTGGAGGAACTCGACAACCTATGATTACCATCTTTGTAACCTATATGTAACTCCTTTTCTGTAACAAAGTTCAAATAAAGCAAATATATATGTGTTCTTACAAAAGAATGGGGGTGGTAGGAGAAGATAATATTAGTGTTCAGTGAGAAACCACAAGGTCTCCTCTGAATACTTTTTATTTTCTTCTCTGAGGCTATGGGTCCCCACATTGGCCCCAGAGGTGGTACCTTCACAAAAAACAAATATATATATATATATTTTTTTTAATATAGGAGGGCGTACCACCTCTAGCTGGAAGAAGGGGGACCCATATCCTCGGAGGAAACCACGCATAACGCATTAGAGGGAATGTTTAGATCGCCTCCAATACAGTTTCTGTGTGCTTTTCTCCTACCACCACTTTCCTTTTTTTATTTTTTTGTACTTTATTATGTATTTGATGGTTACAAGATATACATGGGTTGATACAAAAATAATAATACAAAAAGGTGCTTAAAGGTTATGGATCTCTTGAAAAACACGACAATGGGAAACATTGATGAATGTCACAGACGGGTTCAATCATTGTTACAAGTCAAACACTTCTTCGAATTCCTCTGAAGTTGGACTAGTGCCCAAGACGCAACAGGCATTTCCCCTCTGAATCGCAACACTGAGGCTACCTTACCTTACCCTGAGGTTACCTTGAGGTGCTTCCGGGGCTTAGCGTCCCCGCGGCCCGGTCGTCGACCAGGCCTCCTGGTTGCCGGACTGATCAACCAGGCTGTTGGACGCGGCTGCTCGCAGCCTGACGTATGAGTCACAGCCTGGTTGATCAGGTATCCTTTGGAGGTGCTTATCCAGTTCTCTCTTGAACACTGTGAGGGGTCGGCCAGTTATGCCCCTTATGTGTAGTGGAGGCATGTTGAACAGTCTTGGACCTCTGATGTTGATAGAGTTCTCTCTCAGAGTACCAGTTGCACCTCTGTTTTTCAACGGGGGTATTCTGCACATCCTGCCATCTCTTCTGGTCTCATGTGATGTTTTTTCTGTGTGCAGGTTTGGGACCAGCCCCTCTAATATTTTCCACGTGTAAATTATTATGTACCTCTCCCGCCTGCGCTCAAGGGAGTACAGTTTTAGGCTCTTTAGTCGGTCCCAATAGTTTAGATGTTTTACTGAGTGGATTCTAGCAGTAAAGGATCTCTGCACGCTCTCCAGGTCAGCAATTTCTCCAGCTTTGAAAGGTGCTGTCATTGTGCAGCAGTACTCTACTCTAGAGAGCACAAGCGTTTTGAAAAGTATCATCATCGGTATAGCATCTCTAGTGTGAAAAGTTCTTGTTATCCAACCTGTCATTTTTCTTGCAGTTGTGACGGCTACATTATTGTGTTCTTTAAAGGTAAGGTCTTCCGACATGAGTACACCCAGATCCTTTACATTGCCTTTTCGTTCTATGTTATGATTTGCCTGAGTTTTGTACGTTGTTTCCGTTTTTATATTTTCCTTTTTTCCATAGCGCATGAGCTGGAACCTATCTTCGTTAAACACCATATTATTTTTTGTAGCCCATAGAAAGACCTGATCTACATCTGACTTTAGGTTCGCCGTGTCCTCTATGTTGCCTACTCTCATGAAGATCCTAGTGTCATCTGCAAAGGATGATACAGTGCTATAGAATGTGTTCTGGTCTATGTCCGATATGAGGATGAGAAAAAGTACTGGAGCAAGCACAGTACCCTGGGGGACTGAGCTCTTCACGGTTGAGGCGCTGGAACAAGAAACTTTTTGCTCTCTGGTCTTTTGTAGCGCTGATCAATTTGTCCCCCAATTCCTTCAGGAACTTCAATGCACATTTTCCCCACGAACCGAGGGTCTCCAAGCCGATCGGAACAAAGCTGTAGCAGTGTGCCAGACCTCTGTATTTAATAGTTTTCTGCGATTCCCTGAAAGAAGCAGCACCGCCGCTTTCACGTGTGCTGTAGTGGAGGTAGGTACTGGCCAGTGTGGCAGCGCCCGTGTAGTCCCACACCACTTGCTTACCATCCTTCCAAGGTAGTATGTATAAATATATATATATATATATATATATATATATATATATATATGCGGAAAATCCACAGAGATATATGAAATGAGGTGAACGTTTCGGCTTTGTTAAAGCCTTTGTCAACACCAGACTGACTAAGGAGAAGGGAAGGGGGAGGATATATAGGCCGACACCTGACCCAACCCATCCCTAGGGAAGGGATTAACCAAAAACAGGTATAGCTTAGCTTTAGAAAGGTCAAAGAGGATTAAGCGGTCAGAGAATAAGGATGAAAGATTAAAGAAAAGCCTCATGAACACACAATATATGAATATACAATTATAATGAGACATTGTAAGCCTCTCTATCAGAGTTGTTTCTTAAACTGTTGTGCAATATTATAACTTAAAAATGGATCAAGTTTGTACATACCAGTACTAACATTAAGAAGATTTGGACACTGACTGATTAGAGCAGACTCAATCAAATTCCGTTCCACGAAATCCCCACAATTGGTAATGCTTTTTGCCCCATTCCAGTTAATATTGTGATCGCATAAACTCGTATGTAGATACAATGCATTAGACGTTTGGGCAGTTCTAATACTATAAGCATGTTGTGACAACCGCAATTGTAAGGACTTTCCTGTTTGTCCAAGGTACACAGAATCACAATCATTGCAGGGAATCGAATACACACAACCTGCTGTACCAGGGGAGTTTTTTATTAAATTGGATTTGATCGTACTATTAGTGAACACCAAATTTATATTAAGTTTCTTAAAAATCAGAGACAATTTTTCAAGTCCCCTCGCATAAGGTACCACCAATGAGTTAATAATTTTTGGTTTCGCCTTAGGGACGTGATTATAAAACGTACGCTTGGCTTGTACAAACGAGAAATCCAAAAACCTCTTAGGATATTGTAAACTCTTCCTAATTTCATATATTTTAGCAATCTCTTCATCAAAAAACTCAGGGCTGCAAACCCTCAAAGCTCGTAGAAACATTCCTGAAAATACAGCCTGTTTAACTTTACTATGATGATTCGAACAAAAATGAACATACGACCCCACGTTGGTAGGTTTCCTATACACATTAAATTTGAACTTTCTAGTGACTCTATGAATCATAATGTCCAAAAACGGAAGAGTGCCATCCTCCTCAGTCTCACAAGTGAATTTTATTGAAGGTACCAAAGAATTGAGTTCATTAAGAAAAACTATCTGGTCTTTGTTGCAACGGCCATAAGCACAAAATATCTTCAACATACCTAAACCAAACTACATTTGCCGGGATAATCCTGGATAAGATTTTTGTTTCAAAGAATTCCATATACAAATTGCTTAAAACTGGGGACAGGGGATTGCCCATCGTCATACCAAATGTTTGTTTGAAAAATTTTTCATTAAAACTAAAATAATTGTCTTTTATGCACAATTTGATAAGTTCCAATACTTTATTGGTCTGCAAGCTCAAATTATATTTAGGCAGTTCCTCACGTAGAAATTCTAACAGATCATCAACAGGAACTTTAGTGAATAAAGAGGTCACATCGAAACTTATAAGTTTAAAATCAAAATTTAAATTCAGTGTGGATAGCTTATTAACTAAGTCCACATTGTTTGTTAAGTGTGAGTTGGAAATAGTACCAACTATAGGGGACAAAACTTTGACTAACCACTTAGAGAGTTTATAAGCCGCCGAACCAATTGAACTAATAATCGGCCTTGCCGGATTATATGGCTTATGAGTTTTTATAAGACCATACATGTAAGGAAGAGAGGGGGATCGACTTGTTAGCCTAGATATCAACTCTTTATCGCCTTTACACACAGTTTTAAGAGTTTTGTTAAAATGTGCAATCACTTTTTCAGTAGGATCTCTGTTAACCAATAGATAAGTATCCCTGTCTTCCAAGAGTAACTCCATTTTTCGGACATAGTCATCTTTATTCATAATAACTACTGCATTTGACTTATCAGCCTTGGTAATATGTAATGAACTATCTTTTTTGAGATTTTTGAACGCATGAACAAATCGACTTGGACAATTAGGAACAGGATTGTTAAGTAAAACGCCATACATCATACCTTTGCACACATTAATATCTTCAACTGAGACATTGCTATACTTTTCAAGATTGCTGAAACCTTTGGCAATATCTACATAATTGACTGTTCCGTTAGATGTGGCAAAGCTCAGGCCATATCCTAATGCAGTAATCCATTTCCAACTCACACTTAACAAACAATGTGGACTTAGTTAATAAGCTATCCACACTGAATTTAAATTTTGATTTTAAACTTATAAGTTTAGATGTGACCTCTTTATTCACTAAAGTTCCTGTTGATGATCTGTTAGAATTTCTACGTGAGGAACTGCCTAAATATAATTTGAGCTTGCAGACCAATAAAGTATTGGAACTTATCAAATTGTGTATAAAAGACAATTATTTTAGTTTTAATGGAAAATTTTTCAAACAAACATTTGGTATGGCGATGGGCAATCCCCTGTCCCCAGTTTTAAGCAATTTGTATATGGAATTCTTTGAAACAAAAATCTTATCCAGGATTATCCCGGCTAATGTAGTTTGGTTTAGGTATGTTGATGATATTTTGTGCTTATGGCCGTGCAACAAAGACCAGATAGTTTTTCTTAATGAACTCAATTCTTTGGTACCTTCAATAAAATTCACTTGTGAGACTGAGGAGAATGGTACTCTTCCGTTTTTGGACATTATGATTCATAGAGTCACTAGAAAGTTCAAATTTAATGTGTATAGGAAACCTACCAACGTGGGGTCGTATGTTCATTTTTATTCGAATCATCATAGTAAAGTTAAACAGGCTGTATTTTCAGGAATGTTTCTAGAGCTTTGAGGGTTTGCAGCCCTGAGTTTTTTGATGAAGAGATTGCTAAAATATATGAAATTGGGAAGAGTTTACAATATCCTAAGAGTTTTTGGATTTCTCGTTTCTACAAGCCAAGCGTACGTTTTATAATCACGTCCCTAAGGCGAAACCAAAAATTATTAACTCATTGGTGGTACCTTATGCGAGGGGACTTGAAAAATTGTCTCTGATTTTTAAGAAACTTAATATAAATTTGGTGTTCACTAATAGTACGATCAAATCCAATTTAATAAAAAACTCCCCTGATACAGCAGGTTGTGTGTATTCGATTCCCTGCAATGATTGTGATTCTGTGTACCTTGGACAAACAGGAAAGTCCTTACAATTGCGGTTGTCACAACATGCTTATAGTATTAGAACTGCCCAAATGTCTAATGCATTGTATCTACATACGAGTTTATGCGATCACAATATTAACTGGAATGGGGCAAAAAGCATTACCAATTGTAGGGATTTCGTGGAACGGAATTTGATTGAGTCTGCTCTAATCAGTCAGTGTCCAAATCTTCTTAATGTTAGTACTGGTATGTACAAACTTGATCCATTTTTAAGTTATAATATTGCACAACAGTTTAAGAAACAACTCTGATAGAGAGGCTTACAATGCCTCATTATAATTGTATATTCATATATTGTGTGTTCATGAGGCTTTTCTTTAATCTTTCATCCTTATTCTCTGACCGCTTAATCCTCTTTGACCTTTCTAAAGCTAAGCTATACCTGTTTTTGGTTAATCCCTTCCCTAGGGATGGGTTGGGTCAGGTGTCGGCCTATATATCCTCCCCCTTCCCTTCTCCTTAGTCAGTCTGGTGTTGACAAAGGCTTTAACAAAGCCGAAACGTTCACCTCATTTCATATTTCTCTGTGGATTTTCCGCATAAAATGATCAGTGTTTTGTGATCGTCAATTGCATATGTATATATATATATATATATATATATATATATATATATATATATATATATATATATATATATATATATATATATATATATATGTGTATATATATATGTTACGGACCCGAGTCCAGCGTCGTAGCACGGAGCAGAGACGACAACGCCATCTAGTGAGGACGGGATATACCGGCCACAGGTGCTGGATTCCCGTCTTAATCAGCTCATAACGTATCCACTGCTGACCTCTGGTTAGGTGGCGCTTAGACAGCAACGCCATCTATGGAGTGGATAGGTGGACGTTTGTGTCTAAGCCTGTAAGTGAGGTTCCCTAGCCCCAGTACTAATGACGTGTCTGATTACAGAGTCGACCTGGGACTGCTGTATTGGACGATGGATCAGTCTACCCAAGGCAGCCAAGGTCTCCACATGTTTGCTGAAGAAGCTGTGAGTCACCCCCAGACGAACACTGCTGAGAGTGTTAGCCTGCCTGTGACGTGGCAGTATCAGGGATTGCCTTATCCGGGTCTGGCTGGTGGAGGAGACTAGCCACTGTGGTGCTGAGAGAGGAGTGATCAGCAGAATCACACGAGGCTCCTGCCTAGGGCTCGCAACCCTAGTATCGGTCGTGGAGTGGCCTACACAGCGGAGCTGATTGGAACCTGCCAGCTACAGGCTGGATTTGTGGTAGAAGGCCTCCACGACGGAGCACCCAGTGGGACTGTGATTTGGCTGGCCTGTGGCCAGGGTAGATTCGCCGAGAGAAGCCAAGAGGATTCATCATGGGCCACGAAGAAGGGAACCAGGGCTACTCATCGTGAGCACCGTGGAGCATCCCGTGTCTTCAGAGGAAGACGATTCTGTACATTGTGTATTTTTACCCCCCGTGTGACTGTTTATATATTTATTTATGGTGGTGGTGATTATATATATAAATCCAAGCATTTGTATCTCTTCCCCTTTAATTTAACTTGCGTTATGGAACACACCCCTTGAAAGCCACTACTAACTTGTGGCCGGATTCCCGAATTCTAATAACACCAGAAAAGAACCCGGTTGCGACCCAGTAGGGCCGTAACAATATATATATAAATATATATATATATATATATATATATATATATATATATATATATATATATATATATATATATATATATATATATATATATATATATATATATATATATTGGTGTATACTGGCAGCAGGTTTTCTTTCAAACATGTTTCATTGAATATGACCGCATATTCTGTATTTATTATTTTCTGTTTTAGGGCTTCTATCCCTCTAACTATTTTCTTAGCATCAGGGCTTAATTGAAATAGGAGTTCTCCAAAACTCATTTTCGTACTTTTAAGGTGAAGAAAAGAAGTGATTTACTATAGAGTGTATTACACTTATTTGTATAATTTGCCCATGAATACATGAACAAAATTAGCGACATCCTAAGTGACGACTCCAAATTTCAACGAATCACGAGGAACCCCGTAGAAGACCTTAAGCGGAAAGTAAACAAAACAATTACAGCAATCAACGCAAAGAAAGGTAGTGTGCATTTCAATAAACTTCAAGGCGACTATGGCTTAGGATATGCCTACGGCAATGTTAAGACGCATAAACCAGGTAACCCACTACGCCCTATAATCAGCCAAATACCAACCCCAACTTATCACCTGGCAAAGAAACTCAATGAACTCCTAACTCCATACACTCCAAGTAAGTTTAGTCTACAATCATCAGCAGATTTCCTAGAATTGATCAAATCTACCCAGCCCGATGGAATCATCGCTTCCCTGGACGTTGAATCCCTTTTTACCAACGTCCCAGTCGACACAACCATAGGAATGATATTGGACAGAGTATACAGAGACGAGAGCACCCCCAAATTAGACATACCTGAGCCACACTTGAAAAGTCTTCTCGAAGCATGTGCAAAGGAAGCCCCTTTCATCAGTCCACAAGGAGACATGTATTTACAAATAGACGGAGTAGCAATGGGCTCCCCCTTAGGAGTTTTATTTGCTAATTTTTATATGGGAACCATCGAAGATAGGGTCTTCAGTAGCAGACAAAAACCAACTGTATACTGCCGTTATGTAGATGACATATTCGTAATAGTAAAAGACTCAGATGAACTAATTGACCTAAAAAGACACCTAGAGAGAGAGTCAGTACTCCGATTTACACATGAAAATAGTGAAAATAACAGTCTGCCATTCTTGGATGTACTAATAACAAAAACAGGAACCTCTTTAAGCACCAACGTATATACCAAGCCCACCAACATAGGATTATGCCTGAACGGTAGAAGTGAGTGCCCCCAAAGATACAAAGCCAGTGTTCTCAATGCTTATATTCGTCGAGCGCTTACCCACTGCTCTGAATGGAGCAACGTGAGTAGAGAGTTTGAAAGAGTAACTCAGGTATTGGTGAACAACGGATATAGCAACGCGGAAATAAACGCTGCTATAAGAAGACACTTGGACCGTTGGTATAATTCAGAACCTAGAACAGAAACCACAACACCCCCAATAAAATTATATTACAAATCAACCATGCACAGTGAACATATAAAAGAGGAAAGAATAATGAAAGAAATAATCCGTAAAGGAGTAAAAAGCACTACTCCTAACCAAAACATAAACCTGATAATATTCTACAAAACCAAGAAGACTTCCGAACTCCTTATCAAAAACAGCCCGAAGCCGACGGAGAACCCTCTACAGCAGTCAAGCGTTGTATACATGTACACTTGCCCCCACGAAGGATGTAACCTTCAATGTAAGTACATAGGTATGACGTCGACCAAGCTGACGAGGCGTTTGACATGCCATCTTCAATCTGGTGCCCCTAGGAATCACATGAGACAAGCCCATGACATTACTCTAACAAGAGAAATGTTGAACAAGAATACTTGCATAATAGACAAAACCCAAGATTCAAGAAGATTACAAATTCTTGAGGCAATTCACATAAGAATAGAGCGACCTACCATGAACACCCAAATCACGGAACTATTTACTCTACCCACCATGAGAGTAAGGACAAGACAAGAACATATCGATGCCAACACAGAAGACAACGTCCAACATAACAGGCCAATTACACTGGATTAATCTTTGTGTTTAGATAGGAGATGCCTCGTATGGGCCAATAAGCCTTCTGCAGCCCCTATGTTTATCCCTTATGTATCCCCCCATGTTTTCACCTTCATTGTATTATCACCTGACCAAATGCGGGTATAAAATCAACTAGTATTGTAAGATCTGTTCACTTGAAAATGAACCATGGAGGTTTGAAACGTCGTGCAAATTATACAAATAAGTGTAATACACTCTATA
>NC_091176.1:44666797-44781797 GCF_040958095.1 Procambarus clarkii | reverse complement strand
TGGTGAAATGCTATGCCCAAGATTACCATCCGAGTTGCCGTCGGGGAAGTGGCTCAAATAGCCTCGGCTATCACTTCCTTTTGACGGCCGTGTTGGTCAAGCGGATTAAGGCGCCCTGTAGTTACCAGATGCGTTGCTTCTGGGAGTATGGGTTCGAGTCACTTCTGGGGTGTGAGTTTTCATTCGCATATAGTCCTGGGGACCATTCAGGCTTGTTCGCATTTGTGTTCCTCACGTGTGCCCCAAAGAATGAGGTGATTTGGTGAAATGCTATGCCCAAGATTACCATCCGAGTTGCCGTCGGGGAAGTGGCTCAAATAGCCTCGGCTATCACTTCCTTTTGACGGCCGTGTTGGTCAAGCGGATTAAGGCGCCCTGTAGTTACCAGATGCGTTGCTTCTGGGAGTATGGGTTCGAGTCACTTCTGGGGTGTGAGTTTTCATTCGCATATAGTCCTGGGGACCATTCAGGCTTGTTCGCATTTGTGTTCCTCACGTGTGCCCCAAAGAATGAGGTGATTTGGTGAAATGCTATGCCCAAGATTACCATCCGAGTTGCCGTCGGGGAAGTGGCTCAAATAGCCTCGGCTATCACTTCCTTTTGACGGCCGTGTTGGTCAAGCGGATTAAGGCGCCCTGTAGTTACCAGATGCGTTGCTTCTGGGAGTATGGGTTCGAGTCACTTCTGGGGTGTGAGTTTTCATTCGCATATAGTCCTGGGGACCATTCAGGCTTGTTCGCATATATATATATATATATATATATATATATATATATATATATATATATATATATATATATATATATATATATATATATATATATATATAACAGAATATAACTGTGTTATATATATAACAGAATATATGTAACACAGAATATATATATATAACATTATGAAAGAACTGAGCCTAGACTAGCCAAGTAGCAAGCCGGTATGCTAAATGATACACCACAGCATATAGTTAAAAGAGGTGTTACATTGGCTGCTATTCCAAGTCTTCCACGCCCCCCAACGACGCCAACTGATGGTGACAGATCAGACACATGTTCTCCCAATTTAATCATATTTACTATGGGAAAACTCAAGCCCATATAAAATCACTCTCTTGCATACACTCAAAAGTATTATTTAACACACAGAACTCTTCCCCTATGAAAGAACAGAACCTAGGTTAGCTAAATAGCAAGCAAGGATGCTAACCGATAAACAACAGCATATAGTTTAAAGGCCTGTCAGATGGGCGTCTGACAGGCGCTGACGGGCGTTCCACGTCTTCCAAGCCCCAAACGAAGCCAGCTGATGGTGACAGATCAGACACATGTCCTCCCACTTTTATTTATATTTACTAGGGGAAAACTCAAGCCCATATATATTCACAGTATTGCATACACTCACAAGGATATTTAACATAAACACACAACATGTGAGATAACATAGTAGCCTAATGATTAAATGCGACCTCAGAACACGGAAAATATTTACTGTACAAAAAATGTACCACATACGGGCTATTCATTCCCGTGCCACCTCTTGGGTTGCTTAATCTTTTTCAATCATTCAATCAACACACACTGAACTCTTCCCCTATGAAAGAACTGAACCTGGGCTAGCCAAGTAGCAAGCTGGTATGCTAGCCGATACACCACAGCAGATCATTAAAAGTGCCGTCACACGGATGGCTATTCCACGTCTTAAAATAGGATGAAATATTTTAAGTTAACTTTCAAACATTGAAAATGTAACAGCCTACCCGACACACATAATGCTAAACCATAATTTTGATATTTTTTTTTTATTAAAAAAATATTTTTTTTTCTAAAACTTAGTTTACAATGATTTGCAACATTACTCCTTTACAACCCATCTTCATTTGCATCTTTATTATCATGCAAAATTCATTAATTTACATAGGGTGGTGGCAAGAGCCGTGCACCACATATGCAACATGTTCACTTGCTGGTACCAGCTGCATGCAATGTTGCACAGACCCTGCGCCTGGTTCTAGTCACCATTTTCCTTAATACGCCTTACCCTCCGTCCTCATGCCCAGCACCTCACCCACTGTCCTCATGCCCAGCGCCTCGCCCACCGTCCTCATGGCCAACACTTCACCCACCGTTCTCATGGCCAACACCTCACCCACCATCCTCATGGCCAGCGCCTTACCCACCGTCCTCATGCCCAGCGCCTCACCCACGGCACTTATGCCCAGTGCCTCACCCACCGTCCGCATGGCCAAAACCTCACCCACTGTCCTTATGCCCAGCGCCTCACCCACCATCCTCATGGCCAACACCTCACCCACGGCCCTTATGCCCAGCGCCTCACCCACCGTTCTCATGGCCAACACCTCACCCACTGTCCTCATGCCCAGCGCCTCACCCACCATCCTCATGGCCAACACCTCACCCACTGTCCTCATGCCCAGCGCCTCACCCACCGTTCTCATGGGCAACACCTCACCCACGGCTCTTATGCCCAGCGCCTCACCCACCGTCCTCATGGCCAATACCTCACCCACGGCCCTTATGACCAGCTCCTCACCTCACCCACTGCACTCGTGCTTACCACCTCACCCACGGCCCTTATGCCCAGTGCCTCCCCAACCCACCACCCTCATGCCTAGCGCCTCACCCACGGCCCTCATGCCCAGAACCTCAGTCACAGCCATAATGACAAGTGCGTCACCCTCGGCACTTATCCCCAGTGCCTCGGCCACCACCCTCATGCCCCGTGCCTCACCCATAGCCCTCATGCCCCGTGCCTCACCGGCCTCATGCCCAGCACCTTACCCACCGCCTTTATGTCCAGTGCCTCACCCATGACCCTCACGCCCCGTGCCTCACCGACCGACCTCATGCTCCGTGCCTCACTGACCGGCCTCATGCCCAGCACCTTACCCACTGAACTTATGCCGAACACCTTACCCACTGAACTTATGCCGAGCACCTTACCCACCGCCCTTATGCCCAGTGCCTCACCCATGGCCCTTATGCCCAGTGCCTCACCCATGGCAATTATTCCCAGTGCCTCACTTATGGTCCTTATGCCCAGTGCCTCACCCATGGCCCTTATGCCCAGTGCCTCACCCATGGCCCTGATGCCCAGCACCTTACTCACCGCCCTTATGCCCATAGTGCCTAACCCCTGGGCCTCATGCCCAGTGCCTCACCCATGGCCCTTATGCCCAGCACCTTACCCACCGCCCTTATGCCCAGTGCCTCACCCATGGCCCTTATGCCCAGCACCTTACCCACTGAACTTATGCCCATGCTCAGCACCTTACCCACCGTCCTTATGCTCAGTGCCTAACCCATGGCCCTCATGCCCAGTGCCTCACCCATGGACCTCATGCCCAGCACCTTACCCACCGTCCTTATGCCCAGCACCTTACCCCACTGCCCTTATGCCCAGTGCCTAATGTGAGGAGATGGTTCACCAGCTCACTTACAATAGTGCTCTTATGCCTGTGGGAGCCAGTACACTTGCTAAGTGCACTTGTTAAGTGGGCGGACTTAAGTTTGGTAACCAGCAACCGAAACATCTAGTGTTTGGGCTCATGTGAGAGCCCCAGTCATCAGCAGTCCACAAATGTTACCCTGGCCAGGGTAGCATGTCTGTGGACAGTGCTAGAGCCGATAGCATCATCTTATTGTATGGCATGAAGCGAGACTCCACTTTGCGCGGGAACAGCTAGGCCCAGGCGTGGGTGAGCTGTGGGCCTCCCACGCTCGAGTCGTCGTCATGGAAACAGCCGCCATCTTAGTAAACATCTTCAGCCACCATGTTGGTCGGCCATCTTGGAGTTGCCCTAGGGGCTGTACTACACCGTCGCTGATTGGATGAGAGGGGTAGGCCGCTGTATGCCTTCCTCTCATTGGTTATTTCGAGGAGGACGCGGGAATCGTCGGTGTAAGCATCATTCTGAACCCAGCTGCCACTCTGTCAAGACGCTTCCCTGTACTCAATTCGGCCAAATTGAAGTATAGGGCGTCGTAGTGGCTGGACTACTCAACTGCTTCACTTCCTGCCTCACCTACGACAGCGGTCATCACCTTATCCAGCCGAAGTCGTCGCTTGGAGGGGAGAAAGACATTGTGTACAGTGGGTAGAGGTACAGTGATCTGGGATCGTGGGGTAATGTGCATACGAGCAGTAACGGACTCGTAGATCCAATACCAGTGGTGATTAGACTTGCTAGTGCTCTGTATCAGTCGATGGGAATAGGGAAATTCGTGTCAGGCAGATTTCCCATGTTTGTGTGAGACGCTATCGTTGTGTGCGTCACCTGGGTACGAACACTTCACTTCACCGGTGGGTCGAGGGTGCGAACCGAGCCGTGTTGAGTGGTTGATACCTGGTTGATACCTGGTTGATGGGGTTCTGGGGATTCTGGGATGGGGACTCTGGGTTCTTCTACTCCCCAAGCCCGGCCCAAGGCCAGGCTTGACTTGTGAGAGTTTGGTCCACCAGGCTGTTGCTTGGAGCGGCCCGCAGGCCAACATACCCACCACAGCCCGGTTGGTCCGGCACTCCTTGGAGGAATAAATCTAGTTTCCTCTTGAAAATGTCCACGGTTGTTCCGGCAATATTTCTTATGCTTGCTGGGAGGACGTTGAACAACCGCGGACCTCTGATGTTTATACAGTGTTCTCTGATTGTGCCTATGGCACCTCTGCTCTTCACTGGTTCTATTCTACATTTTCTTCCATTTCGTTTACTCCAGTACGTTGTTATTTTACTGTGTAGATTTGGTACTTGGCCCTCCAGTATCTTCCAGGTGTATATTATTTGATATCTCTCTCGTCTTCTTTCTAGTGAGTACATTTGGAGGGCTTTGAGACGATCTCAATAATTTAGCTGCTTTATTGCGTCTATGCGTGCCGTATATGTTCTCTGTATTCCCTCTATTTCAGCAATCTCTCCTTCTCTGAAGGGGGAAGTGAGTACTGAACAGTACTCAAGACGGGACATCACAAGTGACTTGAAGAGTACAACCATTGTGATGGGATCCCTGGATTTGAAAGTTCTCGTAATCCATCCTATCATATTTCTGGCTGTCGCAATATTTGCTTGGTTATGCTCCTTAAACGTTAGGTCGTCAGACATTATTATTCCCAAATCCTTTATATGCTGTTTTCCTACTATGGGTACATTTGATTGTGTTTTGTACTCTGTATTATGTTTAAGGTCCTCATTTTTACCGTACCTGAGTACCTGGAATTTATCACTGTTAAACATCATGTTATTTTCTGATGCCCAGTCGAAAACTTTATTAATATCAGCTTGAAGTTTTTCAATGTCCTCAGCCGAGGTAATTTTCATACTGATTTTTGTGTCATCTGCAAAGGATGATACGAAGCTGTGACTTGTATTTTAGTCTATATCTGATATGAGAATAAGGAAAAGCAGCGGTGCAAGGACTGTACCCTGAGGTGCAGAGCTTTTCACTGCACCTGGACTAGATTTTATATGGTTGACAGTTACTCGCTGAGTCCTGTTTGACAGAAAACTGAGTATCCAGCGTCCTACTTTACCGGTTATTCCCATTGACTTCATTTTGTGTGCTATCACGCCATGGTCACATTTATCGCAAGCCTTTGCGAAGTCCGTGTATATCACATCAGCATTCTGTTTCTCTTCTAATGCCTCAGTGACTTTGTCATAGTGCTCAAGTAGCTGTGAGAGGCACGATCTTCCCGCTCGAAATCCATGTTGGCCTGGGTTGTGACGGTCATTGGTCTCCATGAAATTGGTGACCTGACTCCTAATCACTCTCTCAAATACTTTTATGATGTGCGATGTTAGTGCAACTGGTCTATAATTTTTTGCCAATGCTTTGCTCCCTCCCTTGTGTAGAGGGGCTATGTCTGCTACTTTAAGTGCATCTGGTATCTCCCCTGTGTTCAAGCTCTTCCTCCACACTATACTGAGTGCCTGTGCTACCGGCACTTTGCATTTCTTTATAAATATTGAATTCCATGAGTCTGGACCTGGGGCCGAGTGCATGGGCATGTTTTCAATTTCTTTTTCAAAATTTAGTGCGCTCGTGTTTATATCAGTTATATTTACAGGGGTTTGAATATCCCGCATAAAGAAATTGTCTGGATCTTCCACCTTCATGTTGTTTATTGGAGTGCTAAACATGTCCTCATGCTGCTTTTTTAGGATTTCACTAATTTCTTTGTCATCCTCCGTGTATGAAGTGGGAGGGGTTCGAGTGTGCACCAATTGTATGAAAAAAATACCACGTAAGGTACTACCGCCTCTTACCACTGCCCTGAGCGAGCCAGCCACCCGAAGCGGGGTGCCTGATGTATGGGAATGGTGTGTAAGCTGGCAGTGTGAATGAGTGAGTACCTATGTGTGTATTTCTGGTGATCAGTTAGTCTCTAAAAGCTTGAATTCGAGGTCAAGTGTTCCGTCACATTGTCACGCAGCACCTGTGGAGGTGAAGTGGAGTGTGGACGAGGAGATAATCATCCTTATTTTCATCTTGTCAGTCCAGAGGGACTTACGTCTGGTGCACATAGACATACAGTGTGTGTGTGTGTGTGTGGGTACACACGGGAACAGAGTATACATAGATTAGCCAAGGACTGTGAGGATGTCCATGTAATAATTATATTATTCCATTGTGGTAATTAATCATTTTTGATCGTCCGTGGGATGGAGTGATATCATTTCCATGTGTAGTCTTGCAGGTGTGGAATTCCAACACTGAGTATGTGTGTAATGCCAGTGATTCCTGGCAATGATTATTGCGGAGTGTACCACAGTGTGGTCTAAATTTCTTGTATTGTTCCCAGGGCCGTGACAAGTGTGATTTATATATATATGTATTGTGGTTGCAGTATTAAAGTAATTTTGGTAGAATTTGGTGAGTGACGAGGCTGGCTGGAGAGACCGCCATCGCTCTTTCGAGTAACGTAACTCTCGAGAGTGTTTATCGGCATGCGTGATCGATAAATCACTCATCAATGTGATTTAGGAGTGCGAGATCTCCTTAGTGTTCCCAATAACGTTTGATAGCTGTAGGCTACATGTGTCAGCAGTAATTATATATATATATATATATATATATATATATATATATATATATATATATATAT
The DNA here is from genome assembly GCF_040958095.1 of Procambarus clarkii. Classification (NCBI taxonomy): domain Eukaryota; kingdom Metazoa; phylum Arthropoda; class Malacostraca; order Decapoda; family Cambaridae; genus Procambarus; species Procambarus clarkii. The sequence goes on along the minus strand of NC_091176.1, from coordinate 44,774,682 downwards.
ATATAACTGAAAACTCACACCCCAGAAGTGACTCGAACCCATACTCCCAGAAGCAACGCATCTGGTATGTACAAGACGCCTTAATCCACTTGACCATCACGACCGGACATAATGAGGTGATAGCCGAGGCTATTTGAACCACCCCACCGCCGGCACTCGGATAGTTATCTTGGGCATAGCATTTTACCAAATCACCTCCGAGTGCCGGCGGTGGGGTGGTTCAAATAGCCTCGGCTATCACCTCATTATGTCCGGTCGTGATGGTCAAGTGGATTAAGGCGTCTTGTACATACCAGATGCGTTGCTTCTGGGAGTATGGGTTCGAGTCACTTCTGGGGTGTGAGTTTTCAGTTGCATATGTCCTGGGGACCATTCAGGCTTGTTCGCATATATATATATATATATATATATATATATATATATATATATATATATATATATATATATATATATATATATATATATATATATATAATCGTAGTGTCACGGTGCCCAGTGTTATTGTGTCATTTACTGTGTGGTGATTGCAATATTTTGACCTATGTTCTAGGGGTTATTGAGAGCACTGTGGTCATTTGCAACAGTAAGTAAGTAAGTGTGTGCAGTATTCTAATACTTGGAAATTAGAGTACTTGCCGTGTGTGTTATTGCAAAGGGGTTGTTATTTGATGGTGATTATTGCTAGTGTTGAGCATCACCGTATGTGATTGCAGTTCAGTAAAGCCATTGTGGGGCAGTGTTCTAGAGGGTTCATGTCCTGTATGTTATTTTACTAGGTTCTGCAGTATTGTCATAGCAACCGGATTGTAACGTAAATCACTGTGATGTGTTAGTGTGATTTGTCATTGTCGTGGGTGAACTCGGCTGTAGACGAGTACTTGGGTACACATATATTCTCCTGTTATCTGGTAGGACATCGAAGTCCAGTATTCAGTGAGGTGATTGCGAGGCAATTAATATAACGTAACCAAGGGAACGCCCATTGCTTTAAGAGAATTTGTTCTTTGACAATTTGAGTAATCGTAGAATACGTTTCCGTTAATTTACTTTCCTGCAAGCAGCTACGGTAGTCTCAAGGAGCCTAGCCATCAGCCGGATAAGAATTAGAGTATTGTCTGTCGTAATTAACGGTCAGTGGCCGGGTAATTGACGTGTTTCAGGAAGTCAAAGTAATTAACCTCGATCCTTGTTTGATCGACTCATACGAAGGCTACATTGTTCCATTAACGTAACGTCGTTATTTATCTGCCCGGAAGTACCGGCACTTGATTGACTCGTGGGAGGAGTAACGTCATTTTAGAATAACGTAAACGTGGGGCTAATTACTGTTATTAGCCACCTGAATTCGTCTGAGTATGGAAGACTCAGATGGAATTCATACCTTAATGTAAATTGCTGAGCCAGTGTGAAAGGTTGCATATTTTAATTGATTAATTATTGATCTTGAGGATAATAATTAATTATTCTAAAGGTAATCACGAGTGATTACCGTTCTCTTAGTACTTTGGACATTGTAAATCAGAGTTTACCATCGCTGAGTGATTAGTAACCGATTAACGTAAATTAACGTAACTAGTAAAGAGATTAATCAGCTGTCTGGTAGTACAGGGATTAATGGGATTTTCTCACTGAATGCTCGACGGGTAGAGTGTTGTGTAATTTCCGCGTTACTAGTGACAGTTGTAAGTGTTATTAATTTAACGTAAATGTTACCTTGTTATTAACGTAAATGTTATTGTGTTATTAATGTAAATCAATTGTTATTGATTGTTGAACGTCCGTGGGACGGAGTGTTAACGTAAGGAGTAATTTGAGGAAGGATTGCTGGAGTTGCCAGTAAACCCATTAGTTATTGTTGTCATTGAAAGACTACTGATTGGATTGCATTGCAACCGCTGTTGCAGGTGTAGACTGTACTGAGGCGTAGAACAGTTAGGAGGTTACTGGAGACGTGTTTCAGAACCTACTGTGTCATTTGTTCTAATTGTGATTATAGATCTGTTAGTTCTTGTTTCTTGTTGATTCCTCTGTGGTCACGCTTATGTTCGAGTTAGTTCATTTTGCAGTCCGAGGGGCTGGTGTCTAGCTGTCATTGATAGTGTCACACGAAGGATTTCGAGTAACGTCATTGATATTTCTTTTTGTTTTGTTGTAGTAGTTAGTACTTTATTGAATAAACTAAGTTGTTATGTTTAACACTGTCTTTTCGTTACACTCCACACATTATTATTGTTATGCAAGTGTTCTTCACACTCGACTAATAAAATTGAGACTGATTCTGAGCTTTGGACCAAATATACGGCACCACACAACAATAAATTATTGTTGTGAGAGCCCTTGACCTACTCGCTAGATTCGCTTCGGCGAATGGCGAAGGTCGTCGGCCTAGTCGAGGAGATTTCAATTTTCATTGGGGTCTCGGCATTTGCTCGCGCCTAGTCAATTGTTCATACATGGTCCCAAAGTGAGGAATGAGCTGCTTACTACACTGGTGAGCTACTTACTTACTACTACTACACTACTACTTACTACACTGGTAGCTAAGCAAGTCCTTCCTCAGGCGACCTAATTGAGTATCACGACAGGAATAAAGGTTAAAGAATAAAGAAAATTCTTAGAAATTTTCCGAGCTCAATTCCTTATACCAATTTCATTTTATTCCAACTTCAAAAACTCTCACACCTAACCTATGGCCCTCATGTCCAGTGCCTCACCCATGGTCCTTATGCCCAGTGCCTCACCCATGGCCCTCATGCCCAGCACCTTACCCACTGAACTTATGCCCAGCACCTTACCCAACTGCCCTTATGCCCAGTGCCTAACCCATGGCCCTCATGCCTAGTGCCTCACCAACCTCCCAATCGACCTAAAGGATCAATGGACACTATTGCTCTCTAGGGTGGAAAACTGTTGGCCTCTAACAGCCCAATTCAGAGTCGGAAAAATTGTTGACCTCGAGCGTGCAAAGATCCTTTTGCCGCTTGAATCCACTCTATAAGTCATCTTAATTATTGGGACCGATTAAAATTTCTTAATCTGTATTCTCTAGAGGGCAAGCAAGAGAGATACATGATAATATACACGTGGAAGATATTAGAGGGACCGGAGACCATAAGGCATGGCAGAACGTGCAGAATACCCTCGTTGAAAAGCAGTGGTGCAATAGGTACGTTGAGTGAGAACTTTATCTACATTAGAGGGCCGAGACTCTTCAACAATAATGGTACACTTAGGGGGCATAACTGGCCGGCCTCACAAGTGCTCAAGAGAGAACTTCACGAACAACTCCAAAGGATACCTGATCAACCAGGCTGTGATTCATATATCAGGCAGCGATTAGCCGCATCCAACAGCCTGGTTGACCAGTCGACAAACCGGGAAGCCTGATCTGAGACCGGGCCGCATGGCTGTTGATTCCCGGAAACTATACAAGGTATCCACAAGGTATCCCTGTCTTGAGAATCAATAGTTAGAGTGAGTTTAGCCATAGTTGACTATATTCTCATGTTCCTTTATACACAACTCCAGCAACTAACTGTTGCAAGTGTGTTCGGCAGCCAGGTGTTGCTGCTGTGAACACCACCACCGTCACTGTCACCATCACCGTCACTATCCTCAACACCGTCACTGTCAGGTATACTAACTGCATGGTGTTGTGTTCCTGATTGGAGCTGACAGCAGATTGGGGGCAAGAGGAAGATGTTTACGCTGGCGGGAGCACCAGGTAGGTCCTCATTACTCTGCACCATCCTCTACCTTCTTCATCACTCTCACCATCCTCATTGTGGGGTTATGTAAATAAAATCATTCTTACCTTCCCTTATCTTACCTTCAATAGACTGTTTCGTAGGTTTGTTTGTTTAAAATATTTACATAAATCCACAGTATGAGGTTCATATTGTTGTAATATTTCATTTATAATTAGTTCTCACCTGACAGGAAGATTTAATTAGAACTTAAATATTCAGTCAATTAAATTAACCAAAATGCATTCTTAAATTACTTGAAGGACCAGGGTATTGATGTTTACTGAACTTGTTTATGTTTCTCGCTGAATAAACTAATTGATATTATAAATTACTAGTTATGCCTTATCACTTGAAATTATTAAACAATTTAAGGCAAGACTGCTGAGCTTTGAAGGCACGAGGGCCCGGGGTAGACGCCTCCACCTTACATATACGCCAGGCTGGCTTCACACTCTGGGCCACAGCAAACACACAACACCTGTCCGAAAACTTATTATTAAATACAAGTGATCATTAGGTGATTACTCATATTTATGAGTCAATCAGTAGACTGGAGGCATAAAGCACACACGTTTGTTTGTGGAGAGTATACTCATAACCGGCCCTACACCTCCCTTAACCTGCTGAGCATATATATGTATACTTGTCAGAACAATATATTTTTACACGAACTGAAGCCTTAAGCGTCGGTCGGAGTTGGACTTGATGAACGATCATTAGCAGTTATCGACGTCGTAAATCCTCCAATACGTCAATATTATGTGTGTCACCACCAACCATGGTATCATCACATCCATGGCGCCACCACCAGCCATTGCATCACCACTAGCCATGGCGCTACCACCAACCATGGCGTTACCACCAGAAATGGCACCACCACCAGCCATGGCTTCAACACCAGCTATGGCGCCACCATCAGCCATGGTGCCACCACCAGCCATGAAGTCAACTGCTGGCGGCCGTGGAGTGAGGCCGTCTTGCTGACCCTCCGTGGCTGTTGGGGTTGTTTGCCATTTTGGTCGCCAGGTGGTATGGGCATCTCTGCCCTCCCAGTTTGTTCCTGCCTGGCTGCATGTTGACGTGGCGGTTCTGACATGGGTGGCCATTTTCCCCCTGTTGTGCATGTGAACTCCGTGGGCCTTGAGTTCACTTGTACGGCTGGATATACGACCATCGAGATGGTGATGGGTAACATGCTTTATATCCCGGTGGAGGCTATCTATGGTGTAGAGCTTGTTACAGCCCACGGGGATGTTATTAATTTCATGAGGGAGGAGGAGTACCGGGACTTCCTCTGTCGGTACGAGGCGCATACGTTGCCGTTGCCAGATGATGCCGGCTCTGTGGCGATTTCGAACCGCAGTGGTGCCCTGACTTATGTCAGTGTCCACGGTGCGCCCCTGGAGTTCCCTGAAGACCTCCTCCGGCATTACTTCTAGAGGTTTGGTACTGTTGTCAGCGTGCGGGTGAACACGCTCTTCTCGGGGCGGTATGCTGGGAGGCGAACGAACATTTGCACGTTGGGAATGCGCCTGCGGTCGGATATACCTTCTTCTGTCCAGCTTATGGGATACTGCGTCCGGGTGTATTATGCCCGGCAGCCTCGTACCTGTTTCCGGTGTGGCCTGTTGGGGCATCAGGCTGCCGGGTGCTCTGAGGCCCCAGCTGCTCCTGTCAACTTGTTCCGAGAAGATTTCCCGCTGCTCTCACTGGAGGCATTCTCTGGTGATGATGAGGAGGTGCTCATCCCATTCACTGCTGCAGCTTCCCCGGCAACGTCTGATGTTCCTCCGGTTGTTGCCAACCCTCCTCCGGGTACTGCGGTACCATCAGTTTGTCTGCCTGATCCTGTCACTGTCCAAGCTGCTCCCGAGGCCGTTCCTGGTGCTCCCTGTGTGGCGTTGCTGTCTTCTCCCTCGTCTTCGGATGCTGCATCTGGCCCTGTGTCCGTGACTCGTGTCCATGATGTGCTGGGTGCTGGGGTGGCTGCTGAGCCTCCTGCTGTGTGTGGCCCGGTTTCCCCTGTGGTGGAAGCTGCTGCCGTTCTGTGTCGGGCGTCGGTTCATCCGGCTCATGGTACCCGTGTTTCTGGGTTCGCTTCCGGCTCTGACACTATCCGGTCGGTGCCCAAACGTTCCGGGCGTTCGTCTTCTGCCTGGGCCGATGTTGGTGACTTCAGTGACAGTGTGTCTTCGGGTGTTGACGATGTCGATGCGGATACGTCGATGTCTCCACAGTTAGTGGTGGCAGAGGTCCATGTGCCTACTGGTGCCTGTGTCTCGGATGTGCCTTCAGTTCTTTCTCCGCCAGGGGACTCTCCGCAGTAGGGGGTGGTGGCTTTCACTTGCAGGGATGGTGTGGACTCTGGTGCTGGGCGTGGCCTGGTGGTGACATTACGGAAGAATGCGCGCCGTCTGGGTTCCCTGCTGTCCTCTGGTGGTGTGCCCGGGGCCGTGGGTGCCCCTGTGGTGGTGCCCTGTGGCCCGTTCGCTCCTGTGAGGGTGCGCGTTGGGGACCTGGAGGACGTGTTGCCGCTGGGTCACTGGACGGAGATTGCCAAGTTACTGCTATCTGACGGACCGGAGAACTTTCTAGGTGGGCAGGTTCCCTTCACGTGGGGGCGGGTGGTGGCTATTTGCCTCATGGGTACTACCATCTGGGTCCCCTGTTTGCGGGTGTTTGTTGCCCTGGTTCTGGATGTTATGGCATTCCCAGTGGATGAACGGGACCCTTGATGGTGGGTGCTCTGGGTAGCGTTCAATGTACAGTTCCCGCGGGCCAGCTTCCCGGGCAAGTATGTCCACTGATTTCCTGTGTATTTGCTATATGGAATGCTGTGTGCCCCTCTGGCTGTTTGTTTGCCCTGTTATGTTATGTGATCGTGCCTATCCCTTTGTGCGTTTCTTTGCCATATTAGTTTCTAGTGCTTGACATCACTTGTTTCGCGTTTTGGCTTGCGTTTTGCCTTTCCTGGCTTCACGATTCACCCTTAACGGGTACGCCAGGGCGCATCCGATCCCACGATCGTCGTCGCCCCTAACTCAACAACAACAACACCACCAGTCATGGCATCACCACCAGCAATGGCTGTTGGAAATAACCAACAGTTTATTCTCCCTTAATTCCTAATACTAACATTTACTAATAACACTAACATGTAGAATTATTATCGTTGGTGTTTCTATAGTTAGGCATAATTTTGCCAGAATTTTCCCAGCCATCATGATGCGGTGCGTCAGATATCAGGCTGAAACATAAAATCTTCTCCATTGTTGGAGATTTATAGAGTTCAGTTAATTGTCTTTTCTTTCTAAAAATATTGTTCATTATGAAAGAAATAATCATTTCACGTACTTATGCGTACTGCACTCGACTATTCCATCAAATTAATTATTCCCGTAAAAATTTCTGTGACGTAAATTAAATACACGTCGACCCTTCTCGTTTAATTTGTGCAATATTAATTAAATCTATTGCCTTGCGAGAAGAGCTAGTATTATTATTTAAAATATTTATTTGTGACAATAGTATAAGTCATACACCCTTATTTCCCTAAATAATTACTAGTAAATCAAAATAGTTTAAGCTCGAGATCGCTATGGACGTCTCTGCGCATGCGTGTCAGAATGTTAGGGGATGAAGAAGGCGTCTCTCTACGACACGACTCCCTCACGAGCACACACATCTACAGGCGGCAGCCATTGTAGTTACCAACACGTGGTCGTACAGTGTTAATTACTGTGTAATCTCGCGTCTGAGAAGATAATTACGTCCCGTAATCGACCTTCAACAGCAGTGAATGTCAGGGACTATCAGACGTGATATCGGGGAACGTAAATGTTTCAACAAACCTACGTTAAGTATTATTTCTGGATTTGAGTGCCCTTAGTCTAAAATTATAACTGTAGGTAGTTCTCCGTTATGTCATCTACCGACCACAAACCCAACGTTAATTTCATTCCACGTTATTCTCAAGTTCTCAATGAATAGTGGAATAATTCTCTAGCCTAGTCAAATATTATTACATCTCTGTGATTGCAGCGTGTTGGTGAGGACAAGCTGAGAAATTCTTCCTCTACACACCATATCTCCTGCCGGTGTTTCATCCATTATTTGGGCGATGCGATCACGTCTACGAGTATTCGAACTGTGAAATAGGTTTAGTGAAATATTTGTACAGCTAATCCCTCTTTTCCGAGTTTCTTTGATTAATGCTAATATTGTCTCTAATATGTGTTCTACACTTATTATACATATGAGATTCTAAGATAATTCACTTACATTTAATATTTGTTGCCTAGAGTGTAGCAATTTTTACACACGTAATTTCCTATGATATGCCAATATTTTTCATAGGCTTGATTATCTCAATGCTTTATAATCACATAGAATCTACATTTAATTTCTGATTCTATAATCTTTAATGTTGTAATTAATCAACTGGTGACGAACCAGCACCAGTTCCTAGATATATATTAATTTCTAGTAATACCCCCAATGTTGAATTTAAGGATTTAAACTCCTAATTATTTATTATTACAGTCCATTTATGCTCTTCAAATAATTACCAAATAACCTATCATCCATAGGCACTGGTATTTCAGTATCAGCTTTATAATTCATTTATATGTTTTCCCTCTTTTCTCAAAAGTGGGTGGTCCTTCAAGTATTTCGAATCTCCTTAATTAAATATTATTATATCAGAGTTAAAGTTCCCATTCCCCAACATTTTGGTCGACTTCGAACCGGATAAACTATTAATCCCATAAATATTTTAGTGACTAGTTTACTAAATCAATTTGCTTGCCCTATAACCAGTGATTAACCAATCACTAACCACGGTGTGTAGTATTTTAGATTATACATATTTCATTATTTACGGCTACCAGCAGTGTACCCATATGATAGCCTAATCCACATCAATTTATAATTAATATTTGCTGTCAATGCTGTCACTAGTGGGACACAGTCAGTTGCCCACAACACTCAGACCTATACCTCTCACAGAGGTAAGAATCTTCAGGTCACCAGGAGCAATAGTTCACAATTTTTACAATAACTTTTCATTAACATCTGCATTAGATAGGCCTCACCATCTAACCATAATTTACTTAGGTGGCAATGACATCCATCCTACTCGACACTCAGCTGAGGTATTTAATCATCTTAAAACAATAATTTCCTCATTTAAACTTGTCAGCCGTTCAGTAGTGTTCACATTAGTGGAACCTCGCCAACCAAGTAATGATAATCGTTGGGGAGCGAGTCCAGAATACTACCAACATGCTGCTAAATACATTACCTTTCGGGTGAGGAAAGGAGTACAATTTGATGCCACTTACATACTATTTACAGGCAAAATACAGGCAAAACCTGGCATCAGATGGTGTGCACCTGTCAGGTGAGTCTAGGTCACATGGAGGTGACAAATTAGTTAACACTATCAACTATCACAGAAGGTTGTAGCTGACAAGCTAAATTTAGCTGTATATATTTAATCTTTCACTTGTGTGTTTAAATGCACATTTATATATAAAAAAAAATTAAACAATAAAAAAAACTGCACAATTATATTCACATTACTGCACTATTAGTTATTTTATGCCCACCTTTATTAGGTAGGAATTTAGACTGTGGTTGTGCTAAGTTTTGCACATATGCAGAGTAAATAATTTAGTAGTTTCCTAAGTAGAAATTATTTCATTTAGTTCTGAGCTAGACAGAAGTGTACATTTATAATATCTACTATTGTGCTGACCCTAATCAGGCTGGGATTTATCCTTATTATATTATTTACTGTTGTGCTGACCCTAGAATAGGGTGGGATACATAACCATTTAATAAGTAATTTACCATATTATTATTTCACACCTTTTGAGTGCTACTGAATGTTCACTATCCCATCGAATGGTCATAATGAAGGGCTAGACAGACGAAACTCCAATAGTGACATTCAAGTACCACTCAAATCCTAGTTATTGTTGTTAGGTAGGTAAATTTAACCTCCAAAGAGGTAGTGTGTACCCTAGTGAGAATAATTTAGGCTACCTTCAAGATATTTGCCAACAAAGGAGCAAGTACCCAAGCTACTTCAGCAATACTTATTCAAGTCCTGTGAAACTTGAACATAAAACCACCATGGCTACTCCTGAGAAGTTAAAGAGAACTTTCATCGGATTTAAAGGCCATCTAACCAGACTGTTCAATAAGTTTGAAGCATTATCCAAAGCAACTCCCATTCATTACAACAAATTGGAAGTGTCTCTAAGAGTAGCTGATCTCAAATTTGATCAAGTCAGGTCTACAATCGAGTCTTATATCGCTGTACTAAATGATGCAGACAGTGATCCTGAGGACATAGACTAAGCTATAGCTCAAACATCTCAATATGAAGATAACACACAAGACAAGTTTAATGTTCTACATGATATAGTAGATAACCAAAAACTGAATCTAAATGCCAATGTATCTTGAGTCCAGTGTATTACTACCAGAGGCTCGTTTACCTACTCTAGACTTCCCTTCATTTGCTGGACTGGATGAAGAAAACTGGGATACATTTTGGACTTCATTTGAGGTTCATATTCACTCAAAACCTTCTATTGATAAGGTATCCAAATTTTCTTACCAAAACAGCCTTCTCAAAGGGGAGGCTAAGAAGGTAATAAACAACTTAATCCTCACAGAGAGTAATTATGCTGAAGCTATCTAACTGTTGAAGTTGAATTACTGCAACACGGAGTTAAGTATAGCTAATCTGTATTATCAATTGCTAGACATGAATGCACCAAGTAACCAACCAGACTCTCTTCAGACTTTTAGGTTGAAAGTAGAATCTCTAGTGAAAGCTTTAGGTACTAAAGTTGATGTACCAGCTCCCGAGTGGTCTATTAAGTTGCTTTTACAGAGGAAACTTCTTCGTAGTGTTTTAGCAGAAATATGCTCTCACTACAAAACCGAGTTTCTCACTCTCGATCAAATATTTGAGGGTTCAAGAATCACGATCAACAGGCTAAAGACTCATGATAAAATTAAACCTGAGTCCAAGCATCCTAATACTGAGAACTCAGTTAAAACAAAATCGACTTTAAATAAGTCCATTAAATTTAAATCTAAGCCTACTCCATCCACTGGAAAGAGGATTAGTGATATAGGTATTTATTCTGTATCTCCCTCTGAGACTGTAATTGATGCATCTAATAAGAAGACAAATCCCACGAGGGAGAGAAAGTGTTTGTTCTGTGAACAAAATCATATCACTTATAAGTGTAGAGTTTCTCCTAATTTAAATGTTAGGATTAAACGCCTGCAAGAATTGCACAGATGCACTAAGTGCATGGGCTCTCATGAACCCACTGATTGAGTAATCACCTTACGTTTGTGCGGCAAATGCTACAAGGGTGCACATCATGGTTCACAGAAAACTTTTATCACCAAACACTTAGTTGAACAGCTGAAATTAAAAACTGCCAACTGAGTGAAACTAAACGTCTCTGGTTTCTTGGATAATAATGGACCCTGTGAATATCAATTAGTCAAGTTACTGGTACGACTGAGAAGTTCCCCTAACCCAATACATGCAGTAGTTGTGGACAAGATTCCTTCAGACCTGCAGGTCACAGGTCTTGCTCACACTGTTAAACATCTCAAACGCAACGGCATGAGGCTACCTGACCATAAAATAAATTTAGAAAATAAATCTGAGACTGTCTTAGTGATGTTGGGATCCTTATTGGAGCCGACTATTATTACAGATTTATCACTGGATGCACCAGACAACTTGGTATGAATTTGTTGTCATCTGCTGGAGGCAAGTTGCTAACCGGACCGGTGCTTTTCCAGTAAAAATCTGCATTAATTACCAAACAACCAAACCATTGTATAGTGGCGTGACTAGGCTCGGAGCAGTCACACCTACAGATCAGTGACAAATGAGTCTAATCCCCCGTGTTTAAATTGTGGGATTTAGACACTTTAGGTAGTGTCCCTGAGAAGCCTAGTCCAGATGATACATGGACTTACCAGCAATACCTGGATACGGTTGTATATAAAGACAAACAGTACTGAGTGAGACTGCCATGGAAGTTGAATCACTCACAACTTTTGTGTGTGTGTGTGTGTGTGAGGGGTGGAGGCCAGCACAACCACAGGCCCACCCCACCACCCGTTTACCCAAGAGACCGATGGTCACCTGGGGTGGCAGTCTAGGCCCTATTGTATTGTGCTGTAAGGACCTTTCTCCTCTGGCATACTTAAGCCTCGGCTGTTAGTCCGACTGGGACCCACTGAGGGGGCTCTACCCCTCAGAGCAGGTTTATGACTGTTGGCGCTGATGACTGGTAAAGGCATGTTGCCTGCTCTACTATTTGTCGTGCTAAACATCATCAAATGGTTATAAAAGATTATAACTCGGTATCGGGTGAATTACTCCAATTAACATTGCCTGAAGGAGCAAGTATGGAAGAGGCGGCTGCCTCACCATCGGGGTTCTCCCCCACCATGACCGGTGACACTGTCACCCCACCACCCAGTGATGGGTTTATGCAGGTGTTAAGTGAAAGCCAGAGAAGGAAACAAGGGAAACAAAAGCCTGGTGAACAACAGGGTGGACGACGTCCAATAGCACCAAGGGGCGAGTACCCACGTCTGACGTTCCCTGAAGGCACGAGTGTGGCGGACAAGATAGTGTGGAGCAAGAAACTGAGCGAGGTGTACCCACCTAACCCTGCAGACGTGCTACGTCCACATGTCAACTCCCCATATGTGTATGTTTCAAGAAAGAAACAGGATGTTGTACTTGCTCTTCTACAAGGGAAAATAGGTGATGTAAAACTCTCCCTTCTAGATAATCCATCACGAAACAAGAAGATGGATGAGTACCTAGTCTACAGATACAATCACGGGTATCCACTGGACTGGGCCTATGAGTTAGACGGGGTACACAAAGCAAGAAGATTGAAGAAGAATGGAGAGTCTACCGATCAAATAGTCATAGTCTGCAAGAAGACTGAACCGCCACCTGACAAGTATTGGTTTGCTGGGTTGTATGCGCCCCCCGGCACGTTCAGGTTGTGGGAGCCTGACCCTGTGCAGTGTTACAAGTGCTTTGGCAATGGCCACATAGCTAAGCACTGCTGGTGCCCCACACCCAAGTGTGCTCTCTGTTCCGGTCCTCATGCACTGAAGGACTGTCCGTATAAGAAGACCAGAAACCAAAGAAAGCTGGAACAGGAGCAACAGAACACTGTAACAGAAGCAGGGCAACAACCTGAAACTGTGGCTCCGTCTAAACCGCCGCTGAAGTGTCTCAGATGTGGTACGGAGGAAGTAACCATCTGGCACTCAGACTGTCCCAAACGGCCAGCCTCCATTGGCACAAAGCGGCAAGTGCCCGAGACTCAACAAGTGCCTACTGATGCTGGCTCTAGTACTGTTGACCCATTCCATAGTGGTGACAGTACCAGCAACGCCCTTGACAACACACAACAACCTGAGACAACAGTTTAAGGACAGTTGGCAGCCTTGCAAGCGCAGGTAGCAGAAATGGCCGAAATTATAGAGACGCTACGTCGGGCTCCTTCACAAGAGATACTGCAGTCTCCACACTACTGTGTCACAGCTGTCGCCCGCACTGGTAAAGGTTCCTGCGGTGGTGGTGACAGCGGCGGCGGCGGCGGTGGCAGTGGTGGCGGCGGCAGCAGAGATGAGGGCGGCGACGTCGTCAGTCAATTCAGTGATGACAGCAGTGATAGCGACACAGAAACATTAACTGGAGAAGGCAGTCGACCCGCACCAGCATATATGATTCATTAACGAACTTAACGAAAGCGTTCAAGTAAAGTACCTGAGTGATAATATACTGCGTGACAGTGCTTATGTCATGCAACTTACAGAGAACATTCACTCACGGACCATCCCGAGTTCCTCAGTAATCAGGGGACTGCTGTCATTACCAGATGTTACTGACGACACCAAACACCAGGTTGGTGCGGCTCTTTACATCGTAGTCACTAATTAACACATTGTGGAAGTGGGACGAGGACAACAATGGGACCACCAATCCCAAGGAGGAACGACACTAAGACGATGACTGCTGCTGGCACAAGGACTATTAGGTTTCTCAGTTGGAACATTTGTAGCATCAACAAAAGATTGAATGATCTAATTGCACATGTTACCAGTAACAACATAGATATAATTGCTATACAGGAGCCCTACACGTCCAACATGATAAACAAAACTCCACCAAAAATCAGAGGGTATGCATCCTATACTAACAGCAATGCCACAGGCCTACTAACATGGTCTTATCAAACAGTGCTACACTAGGAATGGCATGATTATTGCGAAGAAGGAAAGTTCAGGAAAAAGATATGAAATAAAGTGTGACCAACAACTACTGGCCTTCTTTAGAGATTGTGGTATATCTGAAAACCTGAACCCGACCAATGCCAGTACTTAAAATAACTCTTTCAGTGCCTGAGCCTAACCTAACTTAATCTAACTTTGTCCAAGGTGCTGTTTCTGCCTTACCATTTACCTAATGTTCTCTCATTCATATAATTTTCTAAATAATCCGTCAAGTCTCCATGCACTTATGCAAGCATCTACCTTAGTTTCATTGTAAAATTTTACTCTTAAATCTAATCTTACCCTATGCCATTTAAATTTTAAATTTAATTGTATTGATTTATGTCATTTATTGAAATCAATTATTGATCTCATTGTGTTCTCTAAATTAAGTTCATACTAATTATTGGTTAAAAACTAAGCTAAATAAAATTTATTATCTTTATGATTATTTTACTTTACAATTATCATTTGTCAAATTTTTTATATATTCATCTTGACAGTCTCTACTGATTTTTTGTTCTCTCCACCAAACTTGTGTATCCTCCATGGCTATCTAGTGACCTTTATTCTACCTCTAATTGTTTCAATTCTTTTGTTTACTTGCATTTATTGTTGTGTTTTGCCATAATTATTCTCTAATTTTAGCAGACTTAATACTTTGTAAGCTCTTATTGTATTGTTGTGTTTTGCTATAATTACTTTATATTTTACAGCAGATTTAGTATTTATCTGTTCCTGTAATTGCTTATCTTATTGTATCGTGACATTATTGTATCTATATGCTTACTGATATTGATCCTGATCGAAATCTTCTGTCCCATATCCACACAAATCAGCACATTGATCATCATTATTGCAGGTATTACACAGCAAATCTTGCAAAAAATAAACTCCTAAATAGCACCTGCTTATCAGTTTACAACCAAAATGTTAGGTCACTTGGTAAACATTTTGATGAAATAAATGCACTACTTACAGCACTAGGTACTAAATTATCATTCATCATTTTAACAGAAACTTGGCAAAGTAATGACTATACCCAACTCTACAATTTAGCTGGTTATAAAGCCATTCATAACTGCAGGCCTAATAAAAAAGGTGGTGGTACAGCAATATATTACAAAGATACCTTCATTTGCAATAGTGTTATTAGTGATAGAGATGACTATTGTGAATATACCTTTGCCAAGTTCTCCATTAAATCCCTTAAATCCTCCCTGACTATCGGTGCCATCTATGGATTTCCTAATACCAACATAGCTTTATTCTCAGACAATGTAAGGAATCTTATCATAAATAACAATCTCAACAAAAATCACATCATTCTGGGAGGTGATTTCAATATTGACCTGGGTCTTCAAAACAACCCTCAAGTTGACTATTTCCGTAACAGCATGCACTCCTGTATGCTAATCCCCACAATCACCAAGCCCACCAGAGTCACTAAAACATCTGCCACTACCCTGGATCACCTATGGACTAATATAACAGCTTCCCTTACATCTGGGGTAATTTATGACAGAACAACTGACCACTATCCTACCTTCCTCATAGCAAACATTGACACATCACAACCAGAAACCAAGAAACTCTCATTCAGGCTACATAGTGAATCAGCTTTAGGCAATCTCTAATGCACTTCACAATATTAACTGGGAATCTGAATTTAATAATTCACAGGATATAAACTCATCAACCAACCTCTTTCTCTCCAAAACTCTAAGCCTCTACAACACTCACTGTCCCCTCCTTACCAAACAAGTAACTGATAAAAGAAAAAATAACCCGTGGCTCACAAGTGGCATAATTAAATCAATCAACAAAAAACATGAATATGAAAAGAAATTTAGGAGTGGCCTAGTTTCAAAGGAAGTAGTTAAAAGGTACTCATCAGTGCTTGCCAGTATCATAAGAAAAGCAAAACTTTCATATTATGAGACTAGATTCAAAGAAGCAAAAGGCAACATGAAAAGCACATGGAATACCATTATCTTCAAACAGTTCTACTCCTATCTCGTAAAATTAGACATTCTTAGCCCCTGTCAGTTTGGCTTCCGCTCTCAAAAGAGTACCAACGATACAATTATTAGTCTCCTTGATATAATTTACTCAGCCCTTGACAAAAATGAGTTTCCGATTGGACTCTTCATTGACCTGAGAAAGGCCTTTGATACTGTTACCTCACGATTACCTCTTATGTAAACTCCATCATTATGGAATCCGAGGCCATGCACTGGACTATATCCAATCCTATCTTAGTGATAGACACCAATGTGTAGCCATCAATAATATAACCTCTCCCATTCTACCAATAACCGTTGGAGTGCCACAGGGCAGCATCTTGGGACCTCTTCTATTTCTTATATACATCAATGATCTGCCTAATGTGTCTAACATTCTGAAACCTATTTTGTTTGCTGATGATACTACCCTCATCTACTCCAACCCCAACCCACATACACTAAATGATGTTGTTAATAATGAACTAAAAAAAGTCCACTTATGGATGTCAACCAACAAACTAACACTTAACATAGAAAAGACCTACTACATCCTATTTGGAAGCAAATCTACAAATGCAATTCAGCTTCAGATAGACAATGTAAACATTAGCAATAAAAATTATGGAAAGTTTCTTGGCCTATTCCTAGACAAGAGACTCAATTTCAGTACCCACATACAACACATAATTATGAAAGTCTCTAAAACAGTTGATATTCTCTCCAAAATCAGATATTATGTACCTAACTCTGCTCTCATCTCTCTATATTATGCACTAATCTATCCCTATCTCAACTATGGTATCTGTGCATGGGGTTCAACCACTGTAAACCACCTCAAGTCCATCATCACCCAGCAAAATTCTGTTATCAGAATAATATCAAATTCTGCTTTCAGACAACACACAGCCCCCTTGTTTAACTCCCTAAACATGCTAAACATAATCTCACTCCATAAATTCTCTTGTGTTAACTACATTTACAAAACCCTGTTCTTAAATGCAAATCCTGCTCTGAAACTCTTCCTGGACAGATGTAATATGACCCATTATCACCACACCAGAAATAAATATCTCTTTGATATCCCCAGAGTTAAACTAAATCTGTGTAAACACTCTATGCAAATAAAGGGACCCAGTTTATGGAACTCACTCCCTTCTGAATTGAAAAGCTGTCCAACTTTTGCATCATTCAAAATCAATACTAAAAAGTACCTAATTTCATCTTCATAGTTTTTCACTTTTTGCCTTAAAATTGCACTGTATCTATTGCTACCCAATCTCCCAACCTTTATGCTCCCAATTTGAACATCTTTACCATTGTGATCATTGCTGTCTTCTTATATGTGCTGCCAATCTGCTGTATGGTGTTTATAAATCTTGTTTATCTGTATCTTTTGCTACCCAGTCTCCCAATCTTTATGTACCCAATCTGAACATCTTTACCATTGTGATCATTGCTGTCTTATATGTGCTGTCAATCTGCTGTATGGTGTCTATTAATCTTGTTTAAATTACTAATCAAGCTGTCAATGTAATCAATCAGAGCTTTAATATAACAATGTGCTTTAATATACATACTAAGCTCTCTCATCTCATTTTTCTCTTGCAATGTATCTTTGTCATTTATCAATTCTGATAGAAATTACCTAATTAAAATTATCTGTTAGATTAAGGACCTGCCCGAAACGCTGCGCGTACTAGTGGCTTTACAAGAGTGTAAATACTGTACTATCCAATGTATTCTCACAAACCCAATGTACCTTCTTGTATATATATAAATAAATAAATAAATATACATACATCAGAAGTGATTTACAACACACTCTTTTGAGCACGTCACACCATGTACACACACAGTACCATCACTTTCATGTACAAACTGCAGCAGGTCACTTCTCATTCCTCAACGTATATGCCAGAAGCCAGAAACTCAATGTAACATTGCACCCAGATCTAGACAATCATGGGACAATATACATGGGAGATTTTATTGCTAGACATATTACGCTGGGAGACAGTACTAACAACGATAATGGATGCAAATTTATCAAATATGTTTATGACAACAGATTAACCGTGTATACTACGGATACCCAAACTCATTTATTGGGAGGCAGACTTGATTATGTAATGGGTAATATTTTACCTTGTGCAAAATAGTATGGAATGTTCGTTGGTAAATCACTTGGTTAGTGATCACTATGCAGTTTCTGCTTCCTATGAAGTACAGTGTGATGTACCTAATAGACATCAGAGACGGAAAATTAATATTCCATATGGTTTGCATGACCACTTTATTAATTGTATTTCAAAATGGTATCAAGATTACGAAATAACGAATGTACAAGCCTTCTCCAGAGATCTCGTTGATACAATTACTACTTACTACGACACATGGGTGTGTTGGGGAACAAGCCGTAAGCCTAGCAGAAGTGGGCAACACCTACCACCACCCAAGTGGGTCCTTGACTCCGTATTTGTTAAAGAACATGAACGAGTAAAGCAGCTTGGAGATACATACGAAAGAACCAAAGCACAAGGAGACTTGCATGCATTTCTAGTTGCAAATAGAGAGAGGTGAGAGACATCAGCAACGTTATACGTAATAAACATCGGGAAGAGTTCCTACAAAGTATAAATGAGCAAACAACACTTGTTGAAGTTTGGGAAAAGATACGTAAAATCTCTAGAAGCAACCCCAATCAAACCACTGCACCATAGCCCACTAGAACAAGCAAACATTCTCCTTCATCAATGGGCACTAACATCAAGCTACAACTCATTCCCAATTAACATACAGCACAAACTTAATGACACACGCCCCAACAGACAACGAACCATCAATCTTGCCTGTACAGCTGTTGACGTGTCGGACCTTAATGATGAAACTGAATCAAATCATGCACTAAAGATGGGCAAATCAACTGCTCCTGGAGAGGACGGTATTACTTACAGTCTACTGAGATTAGTCTCACAAGTACCAGGTAATCCACTTTTAGTGTTGTACAGAATGAGTTTAAGTGAGGGAGTATTATCTGATGCTTGGACAAAGAGTGTCATTGTTCCCATCCCCAAACCACACTCAGATAATTATAGACCCATATCTCTAACATCGTGTGTTTGTAAAGTGCTTGAACGTATTGTTCTTAACCGACTCATGAATCGTATACAGGGGCACCTGTCACCCCCAACTGTTTGGATTTATGCCTGGGCTCAGTACACAACACTGTTTTGCTGAGTACTTCGCACATATTGAAGCTTCTCCTCAAACAGTCTTCATCGACCTAGCTGCAGCTTTTGATACAGCAAACAGAGAAATCATACTGGAACAGCTTGCCGAGCTGGGAATACAAGGAAAATTACTGAAATGGATAAAGGGCTATTTGTCTAATCGAACGGCATATGTTTTGTTTAATGGTGTTAAAAGCACAGAGAGCAAACATTTGATCTGGGAACTCCACAAGGAGGGGGTCCTCAGCCCCTTGTTGTTCAACGTTCTGATGCATAAACATATTAAAGTTCTTCCAACTAATAATGAAGACACTGTCATTTGTTATGCTGATGATATAATTTTACAGGCTGCCTCCGAGCCTAGAATGCAAGTTCTGCTCGATGCTTTTGCTACTAGAGCTGAGGAATGTGGCCTCCTTATCTTTGTACAGAAAACTCGTGCCCTCATTCCGTGTGGTATTCCACCACCCAATTATCATATAGATTGGCGAGCACTTGAGAACTGCGAGTCTTACAGATGATACCTTGGTGTCCCCATTAACGACCCTGGGTACCTTTCTTCTCTCAAGAGAAGACTGTGGGAGAGATTAAAGCCCTTGAGGGTCCTTGTTGGTGTCAATCATGGAATTAACGTGAGACTTGCTAGAATGTTTTATGTATCATTTATACGCTCTGTGATTGACTATAATGCTCTACATCTCAAACTGTATACTGACAAAGAGCTGAAATCTCTTGAAACCTTGCAAAATTAAGCTATGCGTCTCATCCTTGGGGCTCCAAAGTCCACGAGAATACTTAATATGAGAGCAGAGTTAAAATTACCTACCATATGTGACAGAATTTTGTCTATTAGCACAGTTTTCGGCGTGAAGGCATTGAGTAGATCTAGACAACACATGAAGTTTCAAGCTAAACTTTCTAATATGCTGCAGTCACCTGAGGTCTATAGAAGAAGAACGAAATCTGATTATGTATTTTGGTTCTACAAGGTAGCCAACTCCATCAAAATATTAAATATGTACCCAACTCAATTAATGGTTAATCAACCAATTACTCCATGGGATAACTGAGATCTATCAGTTGATTTTGTAAATGCGCCCAAGAAAGATAGTGTGCACTCTACATTATTAAAACAGTTAACACTTAAAAGCATCACTGAAAGTACTCAGAGTATGGGTAACGATGTGTATCAGTGCAATACCGACGGCTCTGTAGAAGAAGGGGGACGATGTACGGGATGTGCATGCAATATATTTGAACAATCACGGTCAGCTGACTGGGTCCACCCGTCAGGCGGCGGGCACAACCTCGTGCCTCTGGCAACATGATCAGCTGATACCTCTAACTGTTAGAACGTCTTGACTTCCCCACGCCTCTAGCAATGTAATCAGCTGGGTGCTTCAGAGTTCGTTGCTGGCTCTTTGCACACCAGCTACCACCTCCAGGATCACTAACATCCCCACCTTAATGCTCACATGCACCAACTCATGCCTAAATGAGTTCTTGGCTCCTAGCCTAATATTCTGTCACTTATAGAATAAAATGATGAGTTGAAATATTGACAACATATAAAATATTCTAGCTCCCCCTAGATCAAAAGGGTTAAAGGGAGGGACAATTATCTACCTTATTTCACTCCAACCACGAAGTTGACTCGTCCTCTGTAGTGGGATGTTGAGGTTCCTGGTCCTGGCATCTGCTCTGCCGTCGACTAGTTCCCACCACACACACAGGTTCCTCCGTCGCCTTCGTGGCAACGCGTCCTCACCGTGCTAATTCCCAACAGGTACTGCCTTTCTCCTCCTCTTCTCTGGGGTACTGGAGACAGGTACCTCCGTCGTCGTCCTCCACTCTCACTGGCACTGTCGACACCTCGCAGTCCAGCACAGCTTCCCCTCGCCTCACTGCCAGTAGATTTGACCCGGCCGTAGCTACTCGCTTGATGTAGAATACGTGGTCCTCTGGGCGTCCCAGACGTCACCAGCCCAACGTTCCCTCTGCTGTAGCCTCTTGACAGAGCTCTTGGCTCTCTAATCCGGTCCGTCCTTTCCTCTGGGCACTCCACGGAAGTTGGATGGCTTCTCAAACTGTCTGCAGAATCGAAGCGGAGCTTAAATCTACTGGTAAGGGCTCTCTAGATCCGGAGCTCGCTCGAGCGCGTCTTCCCTCTATGACGGCTCGTGACGTACTCTTCCCGCTCAGGCGCCAGCCGCCCCGAGCCCTCCGCCTCGTGACGTCACACCGCCCGAGGGCTCTCGTCATTGGTCACTTCTGGCACGTGACCTCACCTGGCCAATCAGGTGCCGGGAAGCGTCAGGACGTCTTGGCGGGAAACAGGATGACTACACCGTCCTGTGCCTCAAAAGGCGTAAGCCCCCTTGCATTATGAAACTTAGCTGGCCATTTTATAGCCAGCTTAATTGCGCTCCATGCTTTCCCACACATGAAAATGTTCCCTGAACATCAGAAAATACTTAGGGTACGGAGATATGATTCTTCTAAGCTGGGAAGGAAGAAATATAGGGGTGGACACCGTCACAGCTGCTAAAGAAAACAGATTTGAAATTAAATTCCTATGGATACCATCACATGTTGGCATCTCAAGGCATGACACTGTTGATATGCTTGCAAAGACAGCCTGTAGAAAACCAGTGGTAGAAATTGATATGGGTGTTTCATTAGCAGTGACAAAGAGAGTACTTAAACAAATGTTTAATGAAGATCTCATCGACCTAACAAATTCACAAAGACCAGAAAGTTGTAGCATTAAATATTATGATAGATATCGTGAGGAGACATTCACTTATGGGACTAATAAAACAAGAACCCGGCAATGTGATATTATAGTGGCCAGAATACGACTGGGATATAGACGTATCTGGCAGCTTTCTCAAAACCCAAATGTCGAGTACACAATGTGTCAACTTTGTGAAAGAGAAAACATGCACTCTCTTGAACATTATATTGTAGAATGTCCCATATTGACTGACTTTCGCCCTCCTGGGCTAAGGTATGCTGAACTGTGTAATTACTACATGAGTACTGGAACAATTGATGATATATTGGTCTTGTACCCAAGGTTAACCATGTAATGTATCAATTATACAATGTATGTATGTAATGTGACTATATAACCTGAGCTTGTAAAAGCACCTTAATCACCTTTAGTGATTAAGTGCTTAATTGCACACTAGTTTCTCTATCAGCTATCTCACCCTGTCAGAGTAAAAGAGACAAATGTATGTGAATGCATGTGTGTGTATATGTATATGTATGTGTATAAAGTATATATGGAAGCTGATCAGAATTACATTTCACCTTTGTAAATGCACATTAATGACACTATGTAAAAGACACATCGAACACTTTATGTAGGGCATACGTAAATCTGTGTATCTATGTATTTACGTCTGTAGGTTAGCTTAGCATTTTAAAAGCACCGTATCACCTTCTGTGGTTGATTGTTCAATAAACCCTTGAACTATATGTTTAACACATCTCTAACTCTGTCCATGGAGGACAGAAGAAAATGTAAATATGCTGGTTAGCATTGTAACTGTGTGGCCACGTCAGTGGTGAAAAATAATAATATTAAAAAAAAATTGCATCACCACCATCGATTTCATCACCACCAGCCATGGCGTCAACACCAGTCATGGCATCACCACAATCGATTTCATCCCCACCAACCAGGGAGTCACAAGTTGCCATGGTGTCACCACCATCCATTGCGTCACTTTCATCCATTGCGTCACCACCAGCTATTGCGTCAACACCAGCTATGGCACCACCATCCATTGCATCACCACCAGCCATGGATATTCTTCAAGCCATGGCGTCACCACCATGCATTGCATCACCACTAGCCATGGGATCACCACAATCCATTTCATCACCACCAGCCATGGCGTCACCACCAGCCATGGCGTCACCACCAGCCATGGCGTCACCACCAGCCTTTGCATCACCACAAGCCATGGCGTCACCACCAGTAATGGCATCACGACCTGCTATAGCCTCACGACAAGCCAAGGCGTCATCACCATCCATGTTGTCACCACCATCCATGTCGTCACCACCAGACATGGCGTCACCACCTGCCATGTCGTCACCATTAGCCATGTCGTCATCACGAGCCATGTCGTCACCACCAGACATGGCGCCACCGCCAGCCAATGCCTCACCACCAGCAATGGCGTCACCACCAGCCATGGCGTCGCCAGCAGCCATAACATCATCACCAGACATTGCGACCCCAACAGCCATGGCCTCGCCACATACCATGGCATCGTCATCACGAGACAAGGCGTCACCATCAGTAATGGCGTCACCACCGGCCATGACGTCACCACCAACTGTTGTGGAATGGGACTTTTAACTCAACTCTATAAAAATATTTAATTAAGGAATCGAAATACTCGAAGGACCACCCACTTTTGAGAAAAGAGGGAAAACAAATAAATGGATTATAAGACTGACACTGTGGTACCAGTGCCTATGGATGTTAGATTATTTGGTAATTATTTGAAGAGCGTGAATGGACTGTAATAATAATTAATTGAGAGTTTAAATCCTCAAACTTCAACACTGGGGGGTATTACTAGAAATAATATATATCTAGGATAATGACTGGTGCTGGTTCGATACCAATTGGTTAATTATATCAATACACATTATAGAATCAGAAATTAAATGTAGATTCAATATGATGATAATATAGTAAGATTATTAAGCCTATTAAATAAATTGTCAAATCATAGGAAATTATATATGAAACATTGCTACACACTGAGAAACAAAATATTAGATTTATGTAATTTCTCTTAGAATATTATATGTATAAGAAATGCAAATACATAATAGAAATAATATTAGCATCAGTCAAAGAAATCTACGAAAGAGAGACAGTAAGGCTTAGTTGTAAGAAGACTTCACTAAACCCGTTTCACTGTTCGAATACTCGTAGACGTGATCACATTGCCCAAATAATGGATGATACACCAGTAGGGAATGTCGTGTGTAGAGGAAGAATTGCTCTGCTTGTCCTCACCAACACGCTGTAATCACAAAAAGTTATAGAATTTGACTGGGCTAGAGATTTATTCCACTATTCATTAAAACTTGAGAATAACGTGGAAAGAAACGAACATGAGTGTTTTGGTCGGTAAATGACATAACGACGAGCTACCTACAGTAATAATTTATGAGATAGTGCACTACACATAAAATATACATAACGTAGGCTTGTTGGCACATTTACAGTCGCCGATATCACGTCAATTAGTCCCTGACGTTCACTGCTGATGAAGGTCAAATTCGGGGACGCGATTATCTTCTCAGAAACGAGAATATACAGTAAGAAGCACTTTACGACCACGTATTATGTCTGCAATGGCTGCCGCTTGTAAATTTGTGTGTACTCGTGGCGGAGCCGTGTGCCGAAAAGGCACACCCCCCATACCCAGAGGCCCGAACACGCATGCACAGGGACGCTCATAGCGATCTCGAGCTTAAACCAATTTGGTTTACTAGTAATTATTGAGGGAAATAAAGGAGTACGATTTAAACTATCGTCACCAGTAAATATATTGAATAATAATACCTCTTCTCGCAAGGCAATTGCGAGAAGAGGTATTCGCATAATTCACGAAATTAATACTTCTTTCATAATGAACAATATTTTTAGAAAGAAAGGACAATTAACTGAACTCTATAAATCTCTAACATTCGTGGAAGACTTCATGTTTCAGTCTGCTATCAACGCTTGGTGTCAAGATGGCTGGGTAATTTCTATCTAAATCATGCCTGATTTAGCATATCATGCCTGATACACCAACGATTTTAATTCTACGTGTTAGTGTTATTAGTAAATGTTAATATAAGGAGTTGAGAGGAGATTCTTCACCACCAGCCATGGCCTCTCCACCCGCTATGGCCTCACCACCAGCATTGTTGTCATCACCAGCCATAGGGTCACCACAATCCAAGGCGTCACCACCAGCCATGTCGTCACCAGGAACCATGGATTCACATTCAACCTTAGCGTCACCACCAGCCATGGAGTCACCACCAGCCATAGCATCGTCACACCAGTCTCTGTGGAGTAGTAGTAAGACACTCACCTGGCGTTCCGCGAGCGCTTTGTCATGGGTTCGTATCCTGGCAGGGGAGTATTTACTGGGCGCAAATCCTTATTGTAGCCTCTGTTTAACTCAACAGTAAAATGGGTACTTGGTTTTATAAACGATTCTTCGTGAGGGACGTATTCCAGGGACCTGCCCGAAACGCTACGCGTACTAGTGGCTGTACAAGAATGTAACAACTCTTGTATATATCTATCATCATTATCATCACTACCAGCCATGGAGTCACCACAAGCCATGGCGTCACCACCACTAGCCATGGCATCACCACCATCCATTGCGTTATCACCAGCCATGGCGTCATCACCAGCCATGGCGTCATCACCAGCCATGGCGTCACCTCCAGCCATGGCGTCATCACCAGCCATGGCGTCACCTCCAGCCATGGCGTCACCTCCAGCCATGGCGTCATCACCAGCCATGGCGTCACCTCCAGCCATGGCGTCATCACCAGCCATGGCGTCACCTCCAGCCATGGCGTCACCTCCATCCATGGCGTCATCACCAGCCATGGCGTCACCTCCAGCCATGGCGTCACCTCCAGCCATGGCGTCATCACCAGCCATGGGGTCACCTCCAGCCATGGCGTCATCACCAGCCATGGCGTCACCTCCAGCCATGGCGTCACCACCAGCCATGGCGTCATCACCAGCCATGGCGTCACCTCCAGCCATGGCGTCACCACCAGCCATGGCGTCACTTCCAGCCATGGCGTCATCACCAGCCATGGCGTCACTTCCAGCCATGGCGTCATCACCAGCCATGGCGTCACCTCCAGCCATGGCGTCACCTCCAGCCATGGCGTCACCTCCAGCCATGGCGTCATCACCAGCCATGGCGTCACCTTCAGCCATGGCGTCATCACCAGCCATGGCGTCACCTCTAGCCATGGCGTCACCACCAGCCATGGCGTCACCTCCAGCCATGGCGTCATCAACAGCCATGGCGTCACCTCCAGCCCTGGAGTCATCCCCAGTCATGGCATAATCCCCAATTATGGCGTCACCACCAGACATAGAGTAACCACCAGCCATTACGTCACCACAAACCTTTGCATCACCATCAGCTATTGCGGCACCACCAGCCATTGCATTGTCACCACCAGCCAATGCATCGTCACCACCAGCCATGGCGTCACCACCAGCCATTGCATCGTCACCACCAGCCATTGCATCGTTACCACCAGCCATGGCGTCACCAACAGCCATGGCATCACCACCAACAATGGCATCACCACCAGCCATGGCATCACCACAAGCCATGGCACCACCACTACCAGCCATGGCATCACCACCAGCCATGACATCACCTCCAGGAATAGCATCACCACCAGCCGTTGCGTCACCACCAGCCATAGAGTCACAACCAGCCATGGCGTCTTCCCCCTTAATGGCGTCACCACCAGCCATGGCGTCACCACCAGGTATAGCGTCATTACCAACCATGGCATCAACCACCAGCTATGGTATCGTCAACACCAGCCATGCAATCGTCACCACCAGCAATGGCATCGTCACCACCAACCATGATATCATCGCAACCAGCCATGGAATCGTGACCACCAACTATTCCACCGTGACCACCAGAGAGGATCAACAGCACCCCAGTCTGTCCCACCAACATTGGTCAACCCAGGATGGACCCCAGGATGGACGGACCCCACTGTACCCCAGGTCGCTTCTCAAAGACCCATGGGAGAAAAAAGAAAGAAGAGGAGGAGGAAGGGAAGGGAGTTATCAGGGGAAAGCGCCGAACCATTACGATTATATAGCACGTGGAAGGGGTCAGGATAAGGATTTGGGATGGGACGGGTGAAAAGAATGGTGCCCAACCACTTGGACGGTTGGGGATTGAACGCCGACCTGCATGAAGCGAGACCGTCGCTGTACCGCCCAGCTCAAGTGGTAGGGCTAGAAGAGGAGGAGAAGATAAGGCCAAGCTAGGACATGATGCCTAGTGTCCCTTCTTGGTGTCAGCATCATTGCATGGAGCGTAATTGCAAGACAGAATCGTTTGCCTTAACTGGCCACCGCTCCAGCAACCATGTTGCTCTGTTGAGTGATTCCCCCTGTGTCGTGCAAACTTGATGTAGCTGTCAGAAGTGGCTCTCTGAAGGAGGCGTGCTGGAGCAACAGGGAGGCTGAGAATAAAATTGATTCTACGGTGCCAACTACATGGAGGTTTCGAAACTTGCAGTTCCCTTTATGCTGTGAAGAACCCCAAGATACGGCCATCATGGTGACGGACGTACGGCCAATTCAAGATCAGTTGGGACAACCGAATTCCACGGTCCTGTGCGCAGTGCAAGAAGTACAGTTTCCACGGCGTTGTTGTGCGTCAACGACGGAGAGGCGACTGATGCAGTTGTGTTGATGAAAGGCGTCACAGCAATATCTACAAGACCAAGTTGTGATGTCGCCCAGCCAGACAACTGATGTCGGTCGTACTTGTAGGCCCCTCCTAACCACTGCATACTCCGCCTCCACGCAGGTCGCACACCAAACCTTTGTCAGGTTAGGTTAGGGTCAGTAAGTTTCATTTCTTTGAACTGTAACCTGGGGCTGGTCCTCTCCCCGAGTTTGGTTGAGATGATCTACCTGTACACCTGCTCTAACAAGTTGGTCCTTTATAGACTTATCTCGCCTCCAGGCGGTCATGGGAGGGTTTTGTGGGAATTTTACCCAGGATGGATGTTCACTGTACGTTTCCCTCGTCCATGTCCATACTTCCTGGAGTTTTGTCTTAAGCTGTGCTGCAAGGGCGGGGAAGAAAAGGGTTGGAAGAATCCATCTCTTGTCTTCCACTTCTTGGTTCTAGGTCTGAGTAGCTCTGCCCTTGTTTTTCTCTGAGTTTCCCCTGGGCCGCATGTATTATTGTCTCTGGGTAAACAAAAACATATTTTTCAAACAAAAATAAAACAAACTGGGTAAACAAAAACATATTTGTCTCTGTGTAAGCATAAAAACATATTTTGTCAAACAAAAACATATTTTTGTTTGTTAGAGTAGGATGATGAAAAATTGTTTAGCTAGGATGTAATTTTATTTTTTTATAAAGTTTTCCCACCCAGCTTATTGGCATTAGCAGTGTTGCAAAAACTTTATTAAGGGGGAAAGGGAGATGTAACACCGTAAAGTTGTTTTGTATTTAATATATATATAGAACAGGAGTCCAAGGGGTTGTCATAGCCAGGGAGTGGTAATGGGGGACGAGCTCCCATGACCTATAAAATGCTCCTATACGGCATTCGTCTCCAATAGCTTCTGACAACCAAGTCCAACTCCTGGTCTGCACGGGTGGCTTAGTCTTTAAGTTCGGCGGAACTGCTTTTACCGACAGGAGAAGGGGCGAGGGCGTGCCTCTGGCGCCTTAAAAACAGCTGCTCCGGGTAGATGGGACTCGATAGCCTGGGAAGGCAGCCCATCTAGGGGAACGAAAACCCCTGATTTTAAACATCCGCTACCTAACGGCCATACCCCTTTTTTGGGAAAGGCTTCAGGAGTCAACCTCGAGGAAAAACCCAGAGTTGGATCCCCTAAGGCAGTTCGTTGTTGACGTCGACCTCGTTCTGGCAGCTCCTGCAACGTTACTGGAACCATGTGTATTGGCATTTGCCTTTCTATTGGATAATTTCAGCAACATGGAGAGGAGGGACCTGCTGCATGGGTAACAGCTTCTCCTTCAAATCTACCTACCCAGGCTTTGCGCCTGTCAGGGCGCAACTCTATAGTCTTCCGAGACTGAAGGATGCCTACTACTACTAGAACAAGGAGTCACAGACAAGATGTCGAGAGGCGTCAGGTTGGCGGCCCCTAGTAATTAAGAAACTCTCACCTCTACATGTTAATGACCACCAAGTGACCAAGGTAAGGTCATGGGAAGTTGACCTGGTCTCCGCCAATCTCATAATTGCAGGCGGCTAGCCGGTGGTGATCTTCAAACATGACGCCAATTTAAGGTGTGGCTTGGTAGAGTGCCTAGGGCTATCTACTTGTGGGCAGAGTTAGCTAGTTGATCCCCAATACATACCAGGGAATTGTACACAGAGATAGACATAGAGACAGGAGACAGGAGAACAGCCAGCAGAGCAGAACCGAGAGGCTGTCACCCAGATGGGGCGGACAGTCTCTGTCAACTACAGTCAGCTATAGGCAGACACTTGGTGAGTTGATCATGAAAGGTGACGTAGTCGTGTTTACTAGTGTTGTGTGACAATCAGGGGGAAGACGGCTGTAATGGTCTTGAATTCTGGTGTAGTGACTCACTTGGTACATTAATAATGAACCTTCAGTTCGATTGCTGGAATTCTGATATTTATCATGCTAAATAAATAATTGATTCATTTACTTTTAATTTTACATTAATTGTGTTCCCAAGTTCTTGGAATTTATGATATATGCAAAATAGAGTGTAGAGTACTCTTTAGTTAAAGAATCTTGTCTGGAACATGATTCCAGTTAAATCATGCTAATGATGACCTGTTGATACTTTTAGAGAATTTTGTGATACCGACAAGTTCCATTCCTTGTCTTGTATATAATGGTCTTGAATGGATGGTGGCAGTCTACCTTCTACTATCTCCTTTTCTACTTCTACCTCTACCACTACTTCCTATTCATCTCCGTACCCTCTCTCCCTTTTACCTGACTACACTCCTCCCTCCTCCCGCCTAGTCCTCCCTCCTCTCTCACCCCAAACCCTATCTAATTACTGTTTTATTCATCTCTTTCCTTTCGTTTCTCTGATTCGTTTGTTTCAGTGAATTACTCCAGAGTTCTCTTGAGTCACGGGTACCTGATCAGGTTACAATGCCTTGTGGTCTTGACACCTAGGTAATCAAATACCTAGGTCACCAGGTGATGAATTAGAGAGCTGCAGTAGGGACTCTGGGGGGAGCTTTAGATTAGCTAACTGGCAGGGGGGGGGGGGAATAATGGACAAAAGAGAGCTATTTCCCCCACTCCCCCGTTAGAATAGTTAAATAGGGGTGGAATAATGGATATGATAGAGCTATTTCCCCCACCCCGCGTTACAACCTTCCATGGTGTCAGTAGTAGGGACGAAGGCTAAAGAGGATTTTTTTGTTTTGGAAAAAAATCCCGTTTAGCGCTTCATGGTTTTCAGGTGAATTTGGGCAGTCACAGACTTGGAATTAAAGAATTCTTATGAGGAAAATAATTTCTGAGATTTTAGACGTTTGTTAAGAGTTCATATGATGAAAATAAGATCTTAGAAGTTTGTTAAGAGTTCCTATGGGAGAAATTAAAAAATCCCGTTTTGCATGTCATGGTTTTCAGGTGAATTTGGGCAGACACTGATTTGGAATTAGGGAATTCTTATGAAAAAAATAATTTCATAGCAGTTTGTTAAGAGTTCATAGGAGAAAAATAATTTCCGAGATCTTAGAAGTTTGTTAAGAGTTCTTATTGGAGAAATTCAAATTTTTCAGAGATCAGTTTTAAGAAAATATCTCAGAGTTTCAAATAATCATAGAAGTTTATTAATATGTTTATGACCAAATTTTGTAAAAAGACCATTTTCAGAGAATATTGTCTTAGATGTTTTGTTACGGAAAACAGTATCTTAGACATGACTTTAAGTTTTATAACCATTTACGGCTGTTTCACCTGTAAAAATACCGAAATTAACAGAGTGCTATTGTTAACCAAAATTCTTCAGAGTCCAGTTTGTGTCTAAAAATATTCAGAGTCCAGTTTATCCCTGAAAATAATCAGAGTCAAGTCTTACCCTGAAAATTAACAGAGTCCACTTTGTGCCCAAAAATATTCAGAGTCCACTCTGTGAGCAAAATTAGTCAGAGTCCGTTTGTAGACAGAAATTCGCCAGAGTCCAGTAAAGACCAAAAATTCATCAGAAGCCACTTTGTGCCAAAAATATTCAGTGTCAAATTCATGATCGAAATTAATCAGAGCCCAACTGAAGACCAAAATTTGTTAGAGACCACATTTTCGCTACTAATAGCCCAATTTCCACGAAATATTTCAGACGTAGTGAAATATATGAAGTCAGTAAGCAAGTTCTAGCTCCTGTCTCCCTCCGTAGTTCCCTCTCGTATCTTCGTTAATACCTATTCAATTTCCCTGAAACTTATACCCTCTGTATATCAGACACAGTAAATAAGATCAAGTCAGTTACTGAGCTCCAAATCATGTCCTGCACCTTAGTTCAATGTTCATCAAATTAATTCAGATCAAGATCATACATCAAAGTAAACATCATGGCCTTTAATACCCTTTTTGTACTCAGCTATG
Organism: Procambarus clarkii; assembly: GCF_040958095.1. Taxonomy (NCBI): domain Eukaryota; kingdom Metazoa; phylum Arthropoda; class Malacostraca; order Decapoda; family Cambaridae; genus Procambarus; species Procambarus clarkii. The sequence continues at coordinate 44,742,932 of NC_091176.1, read as the reverse complement.
TAATATTCACACGGTCATATAACACCTTTACCTTCAATACCTTTTGTTTACCCAAGTAAGCAATAATCACATGGTCAAATTCTCCCCTTACCCTTTCCCTCCCTTACCTTCTCATCCCCAACTTATCCTAACCTTCAATAATCGTACTGTATTTGCATATTTTCTCTATATTCACTGTGTTCTTCACATTCTTTTCCATGTTTTGTGTGTTCACTCCATGTTCTACAAATGTCCACAGCGTGCTCAGTTCATATTTTTTCACCAGTTTCTCAATATTTCTCTGTTTTCTACCATTTTCCCCGTATGTTCACTATGTTCTTTGTCACGTTTTCGTGTACGTCATATGTTCTCTGTACAACTTTTATAGTCAATATTCATGTTCTCAATGTTCTTAGCTTGTTCTTCACAAGTTCAGTGTTCATTTTTTTGTATTCCCTATGTTCCTTATCATGTCTTCATGTTCTCTGTAAGTTCATATTCCCTGCATGTTCACTGTGTTTATAAACTTTTTTTTTACATGTTTTCTGTGTTCCCCGTATGTTCACTGTGTTCATTCCCTTACTTAGTCTCAATTTTTTATGTTCTTTGTTTCTTTAAACCAATTGTTTCTTCCATTCACTAACTAGTTCTTTGTCAAATATTATCAACCGCAATACAGTTCCCCCAACAAATTTAGTCACCCAGTTTTATTTGCAAAACTACGTCAAAGTAATACTCGTAGTTAACTTAATGTTTCTAACCATCATCATTCTTAACTAAAATAATCTTTCTCTTAGCTAAAAATAGTCAAAGGAAACCTTCCAATACTGTTCATAACTAACTTTATCCATCGTCCAGTAACTGAAAATAGTCTTGTTCATCATTTCTTAACAGCCATTATGTTTCGTCAAGTAAGAAAAAATAGCTAAAGATATCTTTCATCGCTGCTGTTAACTGACATTATACTTTGCGGAGAGCAAAAAATAGTCTCCGTCATCATATTTTCTTGTTTTTCCTCAACTAAAAATAGTCAAATGGAACATCGTTCTACACTTTTGTAACTAACTGTATACTTCAATGAGTAAGAAAAATAGTCAAAGACACTCTTCGAGACATCAAAGACTTACTCATTTCATCAATGTTGCACTCAAAGACATCCTTTGAGACATCAAAGACACTCTTTGAGACATCAAAGACACTCTTTGAGACACCGAAGTTACTCTTCGAGACATCAAGGCCACACTCAGATACACCCAAACTACTCTTCGTCCATCAAAGTTATTCTCAGAGATATCTAAAGTTATACTCAGAGACTTCTAAAGTTAATCTCGGTCATCAAAGTTAATCTCTAAGTCTCCTTCGTTATTCAGTGAAGCATCTGAGACATCCTCATTCAACAAAGCTGTCCTCAGAGCCATCAAAAAGTTAAATACTCTCATCAAGTTAATCTCTAAGTATCCTTTCGTACATCAGAGAAGCTTTCTAAGATATCTTTGTTCATCAAAGTTATTCTCAGAGACATCTAAAGTTATTCTAAGAGACATCTAAAGTTATTTTCAGAGACACCAGAGTCATCAAAACTTATTCTCAGAGCTACCAAAAGTTATTCTCAGAGTCATCATAGGTGTTGCCAGAATCATCAAAGGTATTCTCAGAGTCATCTAAGGTAATCTCTAACTCACTCTCGTTCATCAAAAGTTGTTCTATATGACATCAAAGTCATCAAAAGTTATACTCTGAGCTATCAAAAATACTACTCATGTTCTCAAAAGTCTTCAAAGATATTCTCAGAGTCATCAAAGGTAATCTCTAACTCACATTCGTTCATCATAATCATTCTCTAAGTCATCAAAGATGTTCTCTAAGACATCAAAGTCATTCTCAGAGTCATCAACAGTTATTCTTAGTCATCAAAGGTAATTTCTAAGTCTCTTTCATTTATCAAAGTTATTCTCTAAGTCGTGAAAGTTATTCTCAGAGACATTAAAAATTAATCTCAGTCATCGAAAAGTTAACCCCAGTCATCAAATGTTATTCTCTAAGTAACCTTTCGTTCATCAGAGAAGCTTTCTAACACATCTTCGTTCATTAAAGTTCTTTTCTACATCATAAAAGTTATTTGCTAAGTAACCTTTCGTTTGTCAGAGAAGCTTTCTAATACATCAAAGTTGTTCTGTAAGACATCAAAGTTATTTTCAGAGTCACCTTCGTTAATCAAAGAAACTCTCCTTCTTCCAACAAGTTATTTTTAAGACATCTTCAGTCATAAAATTTCTCTCCAAAATATAACTAGTTCAGCTTTTCATATTAAACCTGCACTTCTGTTAAAATATATTTTCTTAGACACTTCACCTTTAAACTGTTCTCTGTACAACACTGCTTAAACCTACCTAACCTATCGTCCCCACCCAATATTACTTACTTACCTAACATAACGTTCCTAAACCTAACCTAGTTTACATAACCTAACCTAACTAACCCTATCCTTACTTAACTTAACCTAACCTAACTTACCCTACCTAACCTAACTAAACTAACCCAACCTAACCTAACTTGCATAACCTAACCTATCTTACCCAACATAACCTAACCTAAACTAACTTAACTAACCTAACCTAACTTGCTTAACCTAACCTAACCTAACTTAGCTTGCATAACCAAACCTAACCTAACTTGCATAACCTAACCTTACCTAACTTAACCTAACATATCCTAACATACCCAACCTAACTTAACTAACCAAACCTAACATAACTTACCTAAAACATCATACCTAACCTAACCTAACTTACCTATCCTAACTTAACTTACCTACCCTAACTTACATAACCTAACTTACCCTTCCTAACTTAACTAACCCAACCTAACCTAACCTAACTTGCATAACCTAACCTACCCAACCTAACCTAACCTAACTAACCTACCCTAACTTGCATAACCTAACCTAACTTAACTTACCAAACTTAACTTACCGAACCTAACCTAACATAACTTACTTAACCTATCATACCTAACCTAACCTAGCTTGTATAACCTAACCTAACGTAGCCTAACTTACCTAACCTACCTACCCCTAACTTACCTAACCTAGCTTACATAACCTAACCTAACTTAACTTACCTATCCTAACTTAACTAATCTAACTTAACTTACCTATCCTAACTTAACTAACCTAACCTAACTTACCTTACCTACCTTAACCTAACCTTACTTACCTAACCTAGCTTACATACCCTATCTTACCTAACCTATCTTAAACTAACCTAACTTACCTAACCTAACCTACATAACCTAGATTACCTACCCTAACTTACCTAACCTAGCTTACATAACCTATCCTAACCTAACTTACCTAACCTAATGTACTTTACCTAACCTTACCTAATTTAACCTAACCTAACTTACCTAACCTATCTTTGCCTATCTTAACCTAACCTAACTTACATAATCTAACTTAACGTAACCTAACTTAAAGTAAATTACCTAACGTAACCTAAATTAACGTAAATTACCTAACGTAACCTTACATACCTAAACTGACGTAACCTAACTCACCTAGTCCAACCAGACATGACCTAACTTATATAATTATTCCTGCGTATCTTTTGTGTTTCGTCAATCAATGTCACATATTCATTTGATCGTTTCAATAGTTAATTTCTCAAATGATCATTTATGCATTTCATGTGCTATTTGTTAAAGATTGGGTATTTAAGCATTTCAAAGGATTTTTGTTATATATGGCCATTTGTTCCTTTCAATTGTTATTTTTCTCAAATGGTGGTTTACACATTTCAAGTGCTATTTGTTAAAGATTGGGTGTTTAAGCATTTCAAAGGATTTTTTTTATATATAGGCATTTTACTTGTGTCAAGGGTTAATTTCTCATATGGTCATTTTTGCATATCAAGGGTTATTTGTTAAAGATTGGGTGTTTAAGCATTTCAAAGGATTCTTTTATATATGGGCATTTACTCGTTTCAGGGGTTAATTTCTCAAATGGTCATTTATGCATTTCAAGAGTTATTTGTTAAAGTTCATCAAGTTGCTCATAAGTTTTATTTATTATGTCATAATTGTTCTTATTCTTCCACCCCTTAACCTAACCTCTTTAATCTCAGTGTATTCATTATGTTGGATATCATTTGTTCTTATTCCCCAACCCTTTAACCTAACCTTTCAGATGTAGTTTATTGTGTTTTCACGTATTTCTTGAATATATTATCCTTTTCCTAACCTTTCAGATGTAGTTTTGTTTCTCTTTTTTGTATATTTTACCCAAACCCACCATACCACCTAACCTTTCTTCCTTCTTTTACTTTGTTTCTCCTACACCTTCTCTCCCCCTTTTTCTCTATCTGCATCCTTCTAACCCCCTTTTTCTCTATATCTTCCTCCTATCTCCCCTTTTCTCTCTCTCTCTTCCTCCCCCTCTGTCTCACTCATATGCTCCAATGCTCTTATTTTTCTCAAATTCAGGTCTTAATGCTCCCATGCTCTCACTCTCTCTTATTCACTTTTTTTCTCATATTCAAGTCTTAGTGTTCCAATGCTCTCACACTCTCTCATTCTCTCTCTTCTTTGATCCCATGCTTTCACACTCTCATTCTCTCTTCTTTGATCCCATGCTCTCACTCTCGTGCTCTCTTTTTTTCTCAATTTCAAGTCTTAGTAGATCTGTCTCTTTACTACTGTACTTATATTATTACTAAGATAAAGAATGAACTTATATGTGAAAACAAAATAAAAGAAGGAAGGAAGGTTAAGTGCGATGGTGGGTTAGGGTAAAATATACAATAAGGAGAAACAAAACTACATCTGAAAGGTTAGGAAAAGGATAATATATTCAAGAAATACGTCAAAACACAATAAACTACATCTGAAAGGTTAGGTTAAAGGGTTGGGGAATAAGAACAAATGATATCCAACATAATGAATACACTAAAGATTAAAGAGGTTAGGTTAAGGGGTGGAAGAATAAGAACAATTATAACATAATAAATACAACTTATGAGCATCGTGATAAATTTTAACAAATAACCCTTGAAATGCAAAAATGACCATTTGAGAAATTAACCCTTGAAACGAGTAATTGCCCATATATAACAAAAATCCTTTGAAATGCTTAAACACCCAATCTTTAACAAATAATCCTTGATATGAAAAATGACCATTTGAGAAATTAATTTTGAAACAAGTAAAATGCCCATATGTAACAAAAATCCTTTGAAATGCTTAACCCTTACACTGCTCAGGGGTCCTTGGGACATTTACACCCCTGTGCGCAAGAAAAAAAAAATCAAAAAATTTTTTTCGTCTTCTAAACATGTTAATTTGTGTCCCCTGAGCACGGAAAAAATAAAAAAAAAATCGTAGGTGACATATTTTGGGCGCAATTGGCCGAGGAAGTCTGGCAAAAAGTGGGCATTGACAGAGCGGTCGTCAGAGCCGGTCAGCATCACCCGCGTTGACAGATGGGAGTTGCCACAAAGATATTATTACCTAATTGTTTCAATGTCTCCGATTGATTTTTTCTTAGTTTTTTTGCAGTAATATTATTCAATAGTGTGTACTGTAATATATTTATATAATAAAAGTGGTTAATAATCGCTATACTCAAAAGTATGATGTGCATATTAGTGATTCAATTATTATGTTTATAAAACAATAAACAAATAGTTTTGCTGCTATTACACTCTATACACAGGTTATATATAAGTATTGGCATGTTTTGGTCACCATAACGAACCACTAAGTTGGTATTGAGAGTCGAAAAGCAACGAGGAGTTACTGCCACACACCAGCCAGTCATTCGCTGCCACTCCCTCAACACACGCACTAAACTTTCTCCCCCAATAATACCAGTTGTGGTGTTATTACACTATATACAGACGTTATATATAAGTATGTATATATTTTGTTCACCACAACTGTACAGCTAAGCTGATATAGTTAGTTCAGGCACTAAGAGTCGTCGCTATACACAGATGGCGGCTGGCGGCTCCCTCACTCATTCAAGGTCACACGCACTAAACTTTCTCCCCCAACAATACCATTTGTGGTGTTATTACACTATATACAGACGTTATATATAAGTATGTATATATTTTGTTCACCACAACTGTACAGCTAAGCTGATATAGTTAGTTCAGGCACTAAGAGTCGTCGCTATACACAGATGGCGGCTGGCGGCTACCTCACTCTTTCAAGGTCACACGCACTAAACTTTCTCCCCCAACAATACCTTTTGCAGTGTTGTTACCCTATATACACATATTATATATAAATATCTACATGTTTTATGCACCGTAACTGTACACCTAAGCTTGTAGTGCGCCCAAAGAGCATAGTGGCCACCCTCTAAACAGCTAGACAAATCGTGCAGACGACGTCACCTCCGTCATCCATGTGGCTCCTCCCAGCATAATCCTTTTGCTGTTATTACACTAATTCACACATTATATATAAGTATCTACATTTGTGTTCACCATAGAGAACCACTGACCTGGTATGGTGAATGCAAACAATAACAGGTGGCCACACAGTCAGTAAACGATGCTGTCTCCCTCCGTCTCTCAGCATCACTCCTCCCACAGCGCTAATTATTACAACATTCCTGCTATTATCACAACCCTGGTTATTTATATCACAGTCATTGGTCATCTGTAATATTGTCATCGCTAAATAATAACAATTATATATTTATTTTGATATTTTTCGGCGATGCTGTGGTCACAAGCTGAACATCAATGCTGTTCGCTCATGCTGCGTGCGCCGGCCTTGGTTGCTCCAACAGTACTGTGCCTCTCACACCTGAGAATATTGCCCACGATTTTTTTTTTTTAAATGGCATCTGTTTACAAGAGCCCTGAGGAAGCTACTGTGAACCCTGTGTAGCCGCGGGCCATTTGAATCAGGCCTGGCACCCTATGGCGTATATATACGCCATGCGCACCATGGGACATGTTACTCAGGGCGTATATATACGCCATGCGCAGTTTAAGGGTTAAACACCCAATCTTTAACAAATAGCACTTGAAATGCGTAAACCACCATTTGAGAAAAATAACAATTAAAACGAACAAATGCCCATATATAACAAAAATCCTTTGAAATGATTAAATACCCAATCTTTAACAAATAGCACTTGAAATACATAAATTATAATTTGAGAAATTAACTATTGAAACGAACAAATGAATATGCGACATTGATTGACAAAACACAGAAGATAAGCAGGAATAATTATGTAAGTTAAGTCATGTCTGGTTGGACTAGGTGAGTTAGGTTACATCAGTTTGGGTATGTAAGGTAATTTACTTTAAGTTAGGTTACGTTAAGTTAGATTATGCAAGTTAGGTTAGATTACGTTAGACAAGGATAGGTTAGGTAAGTTAGGCTAGGTTAAGTTAGGTATGGTAAGGTACGGTATGTTAGGTTAGGTAAGTTAGGTAAGGATAGGTTATGTAAGCTAGCTTAAGATATAGGTTAGGTTAAGATAAGTTAGGTAAGATAGGGTATGTAAGCTAGGTTAGGTAAGTAAGGTTAGGTTAAGGTAGGTTAGGTAAGTTAGGTAAGGTAAGTTAAATTAGATTAGGTTAGTTAAATTAGGATAGGTAAGTTAAGTTAGGTTAGGTTAGGTAACAGCCTAATCTTACTAACTAAACCTCAATCGTATCAGCTCGCACGACCACGATTCGCCAATCCCCACTCAAGCGCACTGTTGTGAGGCACACTGCTAATCCTGGCCCGCGGCTGACTCCCTAGCATCCACGCACGTGTCCGATGGCTAGACACATGAGCCTTTCAACAATTTCAAACAAAATTGTTGAAACCACCGCTGTGCACCATTGTAACATGGTGAGGGGGTTCTCGAATGATCTTTTCTCCCTTTACTCTCCCTCTGCCCGTATCTTACTTTTGTTCTCTACCAAGGGACCCCAAAACTTTCACTTAAGCCGACCCCACGCCACGTGGTCTCAAGACGATTGACCGACTTGAGATTCTACAACCCGTATGACGTGGACTAGGCTTCTAGCAAAACCCTAGGGTCGCCTTTCCGCCGCCACCACCAGACCAGTTACCCTGAGCAATGATCGAGGTCTGGATCGATCATGCTAATCAATAACTTTGGGGCTTGATCCCCACGAGTAACAAATAACCTTGGATCTTAAGTGTGGAATTAAAAATCAATGGGAATATTGAATTATGACTCGGTGTTAGAATCGGCGCCCAATTCAACTCTGCCTCGTGGGGACCACGTGACAAGGACAAATTCACATAAATATAACACACACATGGAAAATAATGCAAATGCAAATTAATAACTAATTAATTTATTCAAAACTAAAACAAACTCTAAGAAATAGCACTCCCTAAACTTGAACACTCCCTAATTGACCAGATCGGCAATGAGTGACCTATTCCCTACAATTACTCGTAAAGCAACTCTACCTTGGGCGACCAACTAGATGTTCGTGCTGTCTGGAGGCCGATGATGGGAAGGCCACCTGCCCGAGCTGCTACTCAAACCACACTGATCTCTGCTTAAGTTTTAACAACTAACCTCTGTTGCACTGAATGATCCAGATTGGTTGAATTATTTATCTGAAGTTAAATTTCACAAGCATCTTAAGGAAGAGCTACTCCCGATCACAAAATGGTTATTTGACCTTTGAGAAATAGAGGACATGGAATCCTCTGTTGACCTATGACCGCCAGGTCACTCCGCCTTATAGCCTAGTTCTGGCTCGTGACGTCACTGATGGTGACTTAACTCACGTCTCCTAATAATTTGAATTCTTTTGATATTATAAATTAATACTATACAATACAATTTGAATACAAAATGAATAGAGGCTAATTTCTCTAAATAAGTGAATACTATAGAATGATTCCTATACGAAACTATGAACAAAGACGCCAGCCATTTTGTGACTCAGACTTGCTAATCCCCAGTGGAATGCGTAATGTTGAGGTCAGGTCCCTACACGAGACTTCTGGAACCTTCTGGATAATTCTTACAACAAACCTAGTTTGTTACGCCCCCCCCCCCCCCGCACAAGCACTTAGTAAACCTTGTTAATTTGTTAAAAATAACGAGGTTTATTATCCAAATCCACAATTCAACTCATGCCACAAACAAAAGCTAACCTAACTAAGAAAATTTGACAATTATTAGTGTCCAACATCATCATAATAAACATGTTCAAATTCATAAATTTCTCAGCTGTCAACTGAGAGCAATCCTCTAACATCAGGAAACACACATCCTACCCTTACTGACAGCTAAATAACATGTCCCTACTCTAACATCAAAGACTAGCTATTAAAATCTCTTGGCTCTTCACTAGCCAAGTTCATGTGTCCTCTAGAGCCGGCCACACCGTGCTCCGCCATAAAACATAAAAGTTATATCTTCAGACAGAACTTTCAGTCATCCGGGAGCGTACTACGGAACTATCAAGTTCACAACCGTGTACTATCCACTCTCCAATCAATATCAACCTTGACATGCTAAGGAACACACCTAACGTTTATTACATGTATCTAAAAATATATAAAAAAAATTCCTATACTATATCACAGGTTTCAGCTGACTGTACAGCCAAGTGTCCTCACTCACTAGAAGTGTCAATGTTTATATTGGTCCGCCTCTCCTGTGTTCAAACATTCTGAAAAAGTAGCATACAACATAATTTTCCAAAATCGTTTGTTCTGGGCTTGAACAATTACACAGGGGCTTCGATTTTGATTACTTGACCAATTTATCGAGTGAAATTTCCATATATCATTATACCAGAATAATTATTTTAAATCTGTTTTTCATCATTTATAAGGTATTGCGATTCTAAATCTGTTTTTCAACATTTAAACAAAAGTGTCCAGATATTCTTTACACAGATGTTCAGAGCCAACATTTTTTGTTTGTATTAATTGTTCATATTGAGTAATCGAGAAAAAAAAATCGATGCTACTGGACAATGAATGTAGTCGCTTGACGATGACGGTGCCGATCTTGCTTCACCCCATGTGTAGACATCAATACCTGGTCCTCTTGTACTCCCATCCGGTAGTCTTGAATGACGGCAGAGTGTAGTAGAGCGGAGTGCCAAGTGACAGCTGTAGAATACTGTTACTTCGGCCATTGCTCGTGCTCCCGACAGTCCACACACCTTCATATCAATCACAGTTCACACGGCAGTCTTGATGTTAAACTTGACGTCGCAGATGACCACAGCAGAGCAGGACTGGATGTACCAACAGTGTCTCGTAACAGGAGTGGTGTCAGAAGGTCGTAGAGGCGGGTTGCTTGTTTGCAGAACAGGTGAATCTCGTCTTCCATCATTGCTCACGGCATCTCAGGCGTTTCTTGATGTCACCAGGTTACTAGGCCGTAAACACCAACTGTGTATACCCTCGTACCGTCGACTTTAGACCAAAGGAGACAATTTTGCGACCTTCTATTGGCGAGCCCCGGAATTCTGTAGGGAAATCATATCTTCCACCTGTAACCGCCTTAGTTCCGCTTTCTTGTTGCTTCAGATGACGTATTCATTAATCTTCCGGCGAAATTCTTGAGTACTGCTACGTGCATTCCATTTCTTGACCTCTCCTCCAACACTGCTGGAATGGCTGCAGTCTTGATGACGCAGCAGGTGGGTAGTGGTGATCTCGAGACAGCTACCCCGGCGTTGTATGGCACCTCCGGTGACTGCTATATGTGGACAGCTCCCTGGCCCTGACAACCTCGTTAGTGACGTGAGGCGTCGGCCGGGTGACTCTTGGATAGTCACTCATCCCCAAAGTAACTGATGTATGGGTTACCGGGTCTGGTGGGGGGGGGGGCTTTGTGTAACGTGCCTCCCCCCTCGGTTTTTACAGACAAGGGTTCACGTGTGGCTGGAACAACTGGGTCGGTGTACCAATCAGACCTGGGAACAGAAAGATACAACACAGCGGAAGCATAGATAAACTCTGGGTTTGGTGGAGGTCGAACCCCAGAGCACGGTAAAAGCTGCTACCTGAGTTAAGTATAGAGATAGTTCACCTCATTGCCTTTACAGGAAAATCTAAGGAATACTAAATTATACTAACCTAGGAAGTTACTTTACTGTATAGCGCGAGATCTCGTCACCATAGGGTGGCGAGACTGCACCTGACTACTGATGAGCGATGACAGAGGGTCATCCTCATCCTCTGACTCGTCGGTGAAGCCATGAGTCAGCACTGCTGAGTCAGGAACTAGACCCGCTGAAGGCAGTTCTAATTCCTCTCTAGCATGATAATGTTTCAATTTATTTACATGAATAGTCCTTTCCACCTGGTCCTCGAATACTCCTTTTATAACAAGATTAACCGGCCCCGCCCTTTTCATTACTCTATATGGCCCTCGCCAGGAGCTAGTTTCCTACTCTGATTGGCGGGCGCAGCCTCATTCACTCTCCATACGAGGCTTCCTTCTTTCAACTCAAGAGGGCGCACTTTCTTGTCATAAAAATGAGCATACCGATTCCGTGCTTTCTTGGACGCTTCAGCTGCAATATTCCATGCATTTCTCATTTTTCCAATTACCTCCGAAGGATAGTCTTTCCCGTATGCAACATTATGTCTGTTAAGCAGACCTGAGGGGAAATTGCATGAATTACCAGTAAACAAATGAAGTGGTTGGGTGTTAATCGATTGGTGGATGGCAGTATTTCAGGCTAATTGAACATAGAGTAGGTGTTCATCTCAAGAGTTGGCGTCATGTTCAGCATGGATTGCAAGCATATCCTTGACTGAACGATTAGTCCGTTTCGTCATTTCGTTTGCTTGTGGGTGGTAGGCTGTTGTAAAAGCCGAGGTTGTCTCTAAAATCTTACAAACTTCTCTAAATATATTCCTATTAAATTCTTGACCCCGGTCAGAGACTAAAACTTTAGGAGGCCCGAATACAGTAACGAACCTACGCAAGAACGCATCTGCAACCGTACGAGAATCCTTCTGAGGTAATGCAACTAGTGTAGTGTACCTAGACAAATGGTCAACTAGCACCAACACGTATCTATTACCTGAATGACTGTGATGTAAATCAATCAAATCGGCCCCTACACGGTCTAGAGGTTCACGAATTTCAGGAAATTCCTGAAGTGGAGCTTGTACCATAAGGGTACCTTTCCTCCTCTGGCAACGATTGCACGACTTCACGAAATTGATTACTTCAGAAAGTAATCCTGGAAAATAAAATAGAGACTTTGCCTTTAAGTGGGTTTTAACGACCCCCGGATGCCCTGCAATTTTAGAAGCGTGAGCAAGCTTTAACGCTGATGCCCACAACGCGTCCGTAATAACTAGTTGAAATACTGCTCTATCATTCTGGCTATTAACATAATACAGGACGCCCTGTTTCATATCAAAATCATGAATAGGTAATTTTTTTTCTTTTTTGGGTATTTTCCTCCCTCTAAATACTCAATATTTTTTTTCCATCTAGGCTCGCTCATCTGGTATTCTCTCATTTTATCTGATGGAATGGTTTCAATATTTTCATTAACTTGAACTGCCGCTATGTTTCAACTTAGCGTATCTGTCGCAACATGTGCTGGACCAGGCTTGTACAAGATCTGGAATGAGTGGGCCGAAAGTTCGTGAGACCAGCGTGACATACGTGGGCATTTTGTTCGCTTTTTAAATATGTGTGTCAACGCTCTATGGTCTGTGTAAATTACAAAGTGCCGCTGAAATAGGTAAGGCTCGAAATACCTAACTGATTCTACTACTGCCAGTGCCTCCCGATCCTTAGCTGAATAACAAACTTAAGGTCCTTTGACCTTCCTACTGAAATAGGCTACTGGATGGGGTAAATTATCCGCATCTCGCTGAATTAAGCACCCGCCAATAGCAATACCGCTGGCGTCAGTGTGCACCTCCCACTCTTTCTCAAAATCAAGAATAGCCAATACCGGTGTCGTGATTAGTCGGTCTTTCAGTTTGCGATAGGCCTCGTCATGCTCAGATTTCCATACAAACTTCGCATTTTTCTTTGTCAGATCAGTCAGGGGTGCTGAAATGAGCGCGAAACCTTCAATATGACGCCGAAAATATCCGGCCGCCCCCCAAAACCTACGCACGTCCTTTGCTGTCCTTGGAGTAGGCATGTCAGCAATGGCGCGGCAAGACTCTGGGTCAGGTCGGATACCGTCTGGGCACACTTGGAACCCCAGAAATTTGAATTTCTGAGCCGCCAGGGTGCTTTTCTGAACGTTAAGCTTGAACCCTGCCTGGTCTAACAACGTCAAAGTCTCAGTCAAGTCCCGTAGGTGTTCCTCAAACGTCCTGGAATATATCATAACATCATCCAGGTACGCTAAAGAATGCCTACCCAGGACCGGGCTAAGGTTGAAATTTATGGCCCTCTGAAACGACGAAGGCGCTGTCTTTAAACCAAACGGCATCCTACGGAAATGATAAGTGTGCCTACCACCCTAGAATGCTGCTTTTTCCTATCTTGTTCTGCCACCGGAATCGCCCAATACGCCGATTTCGCGTCAAGAGTTGAGAAATACTTAGCCGCACCAAATTGATCTATTATCTCCTGTATTCGGGGCAACGGATACATATCACCCTTAGTTAATTCGTTCTCCTTCCGGTAGTCAACACAGAAACGATAACTACCGTCCGGTTTCCGAACTAGCACAACAGGAGAGAGCCACGATGACGTACTAGGCTCTATCACGCCCTGTCTCAACATTTTCTGGCACTCCTCCCTGATAACGTTCTTTGCCTGTTCCGGCAACCTCCACTGTCTCGTGTATACAGGCAAATGATCACCAGTTGGAATGGTGTGCTCAATCTTATCAAGGAGACCAATCTGGTCATCCTCTGTCGCAAATAATTTCAGAAATTTTCGCAAAACTTCTCTCAGTGCCTTCCTATCCGCCTGTGTAACATGTTGTAAATCAAGTGCTGATATTAATTTTTCTACTTCTTCCACATTCCGTGCAACATCTCTCGTTTCATATTGTACTTTGGATGGAGTTTTCGTATCTATCATGTGCAATGCACTACATTGTGCAGTGACGGTTGGCGTCTCAGCTGACTCATGGTGAAAGATTTCTGTGTCCTCCACCATGGTTCCCTGAGATACCCTATCACCTGCCCTGAAGCGAAACGTCTTGTGTGAAAGATTGACAACTGGAATGAGTGCACCTTTATCGAGCACTACAATTAAGTGATGAGGAATTACTAAGCTATCACATCTCCCAGCCACCTGACGGGTGGTACCCGGTTGTATGTGACGTCCCACGGCTACTTTAATAAATTTAACAGAATGTGGTGGGCAACTCTGTTTGGTCAATGCATGCAATGCGCATGACCTCTTAAATGTGTCTGGAAGAGACTTAAAAATCAATTTTGTATAGTGCGCATTATATTTCTACTTCCTCTTAATTGAAACTACAACTGGGGGATGGTCGATCATCTCCACTGGGTAGGAAGTCTGTCCCAACTGCAACCTGCAGTTCCAAGCCCATTTTTGAGCAGACAAGGCATAATCAAATCGCGACAGAAAATCAGTTCCTATTAAGATGTGACCAGGAAAATCAAGGTTCTCTACGATCGTACAGGTGTGAGGCTGCAATTCCCCATCAATCTCAAAATTAACTGTACCTTGACCTACAATCTCAATCTTTTCCCCATTGACCGCTGTTAATGTCTTTGCGCAACGTTTATGACGTGCATACTTAAAATTGCTGAAGGCTGACTTTTTAATTACCGTTGCCTGGCTTCCTGTATCAACAAAAACTTTCAATCTTACACCTCAAAAGTAGGCCTACCATCACTAGGAGCCTGCTTTCATGCTTTCGTAGTAGTGACTTTACAGTCCCTCTGTATATGCCCGCGCTTCCCGCAGGAGTAACACCTCCGCGGATCTCTGTTGGTACCCCGCGCAGGGTTGCTCGAACTTGCAGCTGTGGGCTGCTTCCCGCCTGATGAACCCGTGCTACAGTTACTCAGCTTGTCCCCCCTCGCTTTTACTTAACGCCTCTACGTATGGGGACGACTGAGCGCCCGATCTCCCTGTGCGCGTCTCCCTGTCTAAGGCTGTGGCGGCCTGTTGGACTAGGTCTTTATAACTCACAAACGCTCCCTCCGCAAATAAAAACGGCCCCATAACAGAAAGTAACGCTTTGCAGAACAATTGTTTGGCTAATCGCTTTGCCTGACTCGAATCTAACCCCTGTTCCGTAGTGAGGTCGTCAACCCTGCTCTTTAATAGTGTCCCGAAATCCTTGAGAGTGCTGCGGTCATCCTTCCTAAGTGACTACAGATAAAAATGAGCCTCATCTTCTGACACCTTTTCCTTGAATCTGTCCCTAATCGCTTGGACAAACTGAGGCCAAGTCGTCAGGTGCTGAAACTCTGTCAGTCTCGCCAGTGGACCGGCTACGTCCACGCAAGTCTCCATAGCAAGAGCAATTTTCAAACTATCCTCTGGGACAGCCTCCAGCATCGAACTAATCTGACAAAGCCAGTCTTTCACTCGGCGGTTACGTTCCACCTTAATAAGCGGCAACTCCGTGCCTCTGAGTGTCGGCAGAGTCAACTTGGGAATCAGACTCATAATTCCCGGTTTGTATGACGCGGGGCTACTGGAAGTGGTTGGGCCCTGGGGTTGGGAACTGGGTTGAGGTTGGGGTTCGGGTTGAGGTATGGTGTGGGTGGCCTTGGGTTGGGGTTGAGGTATGGTATGGGTGGACTGGGGTTGGGGTGTGGATGGAGGTTGGGGTTGAGGTATGGTGTGGGTGGCCTGGGGTTGGGGTGTGGATGGAGGTTGGGGTTGAGGTATGGTGTGGGTGGCCTCGGGTTGGGGTGTAGATTGAGGTTGGGGTTCAGGTACCATGTGGGTGGCCTGGAGTTGGGATGGGTATGGGGTGGTCTGGGGTTGGAATGGGCATAGGGTGGCCTGTTGGAATGGATATGGGGTGGCCTGTTGGAATGGATATGGGGTGGCCTGGGGTTGGGGGAAGGGTGGGTATAGGAATGGAGGTTGGGGCTGGTATAGGAAGTGAGGATGGGGTTGGTATGGGGATTGAGGATGGGGTTGGTATGGGAGGTGGGGTTGTTGTAGTGACGGATGAGGTGTACCCAGGTGTTGTGGTATTGGTGTTATGTGGGGTAGTTCCTGCTGTTGGTGGGGCTGTTCCTGTTCACGTTGAACAGGTTGCTGGAGATGTTCTCTACCGAGCGAAGTGGGACGTCCTACAGTACTAACTGAGCCCCCCTGTGCAGCTCCCTGTCTGCCCTGTTGGTATGGCGTCGATGTTGTCTGTGGGGAAACCCAAGACGGCTCCCCTCACTCTTGGGACGAATCCTCGCGAGACTCCCCACTCATGTCAATAATCGTATCTGTACTGGAATGAAAAGACACCCTCGTCTGCCCAGTCCCATGCAGAACCCGTGGCCCCGTCGCTTCAGTCCCACTGACCCCACCTGTGACGTCAGCTGAGCTACCTGAGCGGTCCCCAGTGGTGTCGGAAGAGGTGCTTTCCTCTACACTTTCACTCCCACTGGTCCCTACTGACTGGTCACTGTCTGGGTAAAACATTTCCTGAGATTTCTGGTGTGCCATGTCTCTTTTAACAACGCTTCACTACGCCCTCGACCCGGACTCACTACAACCGTGATCTTACACGAAAAAAAACTAAAAAAAAATCAACTCTTTTTCCAAGAGAAAACCAACGAAATTCCCAAAATAGGAATTACAACGATTAATCGAGAGAATCGCTGAAGTGAATTCAATGAATGAGTGTCTGCCCCACACTTGTGTCTAACCGTGAAATATCCCACAGTACTATTACTGAAACCTAAGTCCTCTACGTTAAAAAAAAAGTTAAAGAATCTAATTTATGTAAAACAATTAAAATGATAACAGTAACTAACGCGCAGACCTCGTGATGGATTAGATAAAGAATATTTACTGTACTTTAACACTAAACGTACTTGAAGTGAGCAGCGTGGCCACTGATGACTGATGGAGCGGGACCAGCTGCACTGAAAAAACTAAGTCCCTCGTTTTTCGCTTAAACGTTGAAAAATCACAATTTTTATTCTGAAGGGAAATAACTAGTTTTACTTTACTAAACCGTTCTAGCGATCAATGTAAACACCCAGGACATATATTTGCTTGCCAAAATTGAATTTTTATCAAAAACTTCATTTTTACTCATATGCTGGACTCTGCCAATTTTCCTGCACTCGAACAAAAAAAATCTATCACCCCAAATATTACAAAACTCCCTTAATTCGCAAAACTGGGTTTCTCGTTCCCAGATATAAATACGTTATTATTTAATACTGACGCTGTATACAGAACAATACTGACACCTCGGTTTCAACACTCACGAATTCGAACTTTCATCAAAATCCGAGGTTTTCACCTCAAGTGGACTCTGAAAAAATTACAACACGATTTTCTCGAAAAATAACTGAATTCGGTAAAAATGTAATTATCACTGTTCAATGCTTAAGAACAGAATTACGTCCCTTGTGCGCACTTGAGGGTAATACTGGCCCTAGAATATACATGAAACATGAGAATTCGAATTTTCGCCAAAAATGTGCGATTCTAGCCCAAGCTGGACTTAGAAAATTTTCCACCTACGTTTCTTCTGAAAACAGAATTCTAAGTCTAAAAACGCAATTCTACCGTCTTACTAATAAAACTAGAAAATATCATCCGCATCGACTGGGGAATCCTAATGACACCCAGATCATACACGTGACCCACGACTACAAATTAAGATTACTGAGTAGGAGACCGCTCCGAGTTGATTGGACTGGGTACCTTACTCGACCCATTCCAATTGATTCAGAGGTGTTGGAAGCCGCCATACTCTCAACAGCAGTTCCTTGTGGGCTGTCTGGGCGGATTTATCTGTGGAACGCCAGGAGATAGTCCGAGGGCGTTGTTAGACGACCCAAAACGCTAGGAAAAACGTAAATCCGTGAAGGGCGTTGCGGCCTCCGAGGGACGGACTAGTAACCTACCTAGCAGCGATTCAACGACTAAGTGATCGCACACTTAGTGGAGGTTGAGTCAACTCTAGTCTTAATTGTTGCTGAAGGCTGCGTGTCGCTCTGTTAGAATCTAGATGGTCGAGACCCCTAGGCTAGGTGCGGTACGGCGAGCCGGTAGGAGCAATTATAGGATTAAGTCGAGTGTATCATTGAATTAAGTATACTTAAATTTATAAAGTAAATCCGTTTATTTGCGTTGTTCTAGAGATTAATTTTTTTACCTAAATTCAATCCCCGGTTAAATTTTTTTCCCAAGTGTTAGTATTTTCTTGTATATTAGGCTAAGTCCGTACATTAAGTTTTGCTAGTCCCTGTTGCATTAGTCTAAGTCAGAGGTGTGGTTTTCTAGTGCGTAGTTAATCCTCTGGACTTAGAGCTGTATGTCGGTCACTATAGTTAGTGAAGGAGTTTGTTAAGGGATAGTAATTTTCGTTGTAAATGTTTGAGAGAGCACGTGGAAATATTTCTAAGTATTTTGGGATAAGTTTTCAGCTAAGTCAACGTCGGAAAGTCGTTAACTGTAATTAATTTGTATTCGTGGGTCACGTGTATGATCTGGGTGTCATTAGGATTCCCCAGTAGATGCGGATGATATTTTCAAGTTTAAAAGTAAGACGGTAGAATTGCGTTTTTAGACTTAGAATTTTGTTTTCAGTAAAAACGTAGGTGGAAAATTTTCTATGTCCAGCTTAAGTCCCCGTGTTACAACCAGCCATGGCGTCATAACCAGCCATGGCGTCATAACCAGCCATGGCGTCTCCACCAGCCATGGCGTCATAACCAGCCATGGCGTCATAACCAGCCATAGCGTCACCACCAGCCATGGCGTCATAACCAGCCATGGCGTCATAACCAGCATGGTGTCATAACCAGCCATGGCGTCATAACCAGCCATAGCGTCACCACCAGCCATGGCGTCATAACCAGCCATGGCGTCATAACCAGCATGGTGTCATAACCAGCCATGGCGTCATAACCAGCAATGGCGTCATAACCAGCAATGGCGTCACCACCAGCCATGGCGTCATAACCAGCCATGGCGTCATAACCAGCCATGGTGTCATAACCAGCAATGGCGTCATAACCAGCCATGGCGTCATAACCAGCCATGGCGTCATAACCAGCCATGGCGTCATAACCAGCAATGGCGTCACCACCAACCATGGCGTCATAACCAGCCATGGTGTCATCACCAGCCATGGCGTCATAACCAGCAATGGCGTCACCACCAACCATGGCGTCATAACCAGCCATGGCGTCACCACCAGCCATGGCGTCACCACCAGCCATGGCGTCACCACCAGCCATGGCGTCACCACCAGCCATGGCGTCACCACCAGCTATGGTGTCATCATCAGCCATAGCGTCACCACCAGCCATGGCGTCATAACCAGCCATGGCATGATAACCAGCCATGGTGTCATCATCAGCCATGGCGTCATCACCAGCCATGGCGTCATAACCAGCCATGGCGTCACCCCCAGCCATGGAGTCACCTCCAGCCATGGTGTCATCACCAGCCATGAAGTCATCACCAGCCATGGAGTCGTCACCAGCCATGGGATCACCTCCAGCCATGGTGTCATCACCAGCCATGAAGTCATCACCAGCCATGGAGTCATCACCAGCCATGGAGTCACCACCAGCCATGGCGTAATTACCAGCCAGGCGATCACCTCCAGCCATGGTGTCACCACCAGCCATTGTGTCGCCAACATCCATGATGGCATCACCTTCCATGGCGTCACTACCAGACATGGGATCACCACCAGCGATGGCGTCACCACCAACCATGGCGTAACCACCATCCATAGCATCGTCACCACCATCCATAGCATCGTCACCACCAGCCATGGCATCGTCAACACCAGCCATGGCGTCAACACCAGCCATGGCGTCACCACCAGCCATGGCGTAACCACCATCCATAGCATCGTCTCCACCATCCATAGCATCGTCTCCACCATCCATAGCATTGTCACCACTAACCATGGCATCGTCACCACCAGCCATGGCAGCGTCACCACCAGCCATGGCATCGTCAACACCAGCCATGGCATCGTCACCACCATCCATGGCATCGTCACCACCAGCCATGGCATCGTCAACAGCAGCCATTGCATTGTCACCTGCCATGGCATCATGACTACCCATGGCGTCATGACTACCCCTGGCGTCATGACTACCCATGGCGCCAGTCGTGAAATGTACGCCTATGACCGTGTGCACCAGCTGTCAGGTGGGCCTAATTGGCCCAGGTGTGACAGCTTGTTGAGGTATGTAGGCCTTCCGGTATGTAGGGTGCTTTTTTACGGCTGTTTGGCGCGCGCCAGTCGCGTGTGAGCGTCCGGTGTTTGGTTACGTAGTCTGGGATGATGGGGGGTCATGTTGTGTGGGGTAGGAGAGTATGTGGGGTGTTACGAACCTTACCTCTTGTGGAGGTTGGTTTCGGTTGTAAAGTGTTGGTGGACACAGTGGCGAGTGTTTATTAGTATAAATCCCCAACTGAGATCAGAGAGGCCGCGAGTCACCATTATTACTCCGCCAGGTAAAGTAGTGCCTTCTCAGCTGGAGATCATCAGAAATAATGTGAACTGGAATAGCTTAACTATGTAAGGTAAAAATGGACTCTATGAAAAAGTATGCTTGGGGAATATAGTAAATAAAATCATTAATGTGTTTGATAGCATACGTAAAGAATAGAGTATTAAGGGGCGATGATGCAAGAGAGGTGGACGCCATCTTGACTGAAGGGGGAGGTGTATCGCTGCCGACCGTTTCTGCTGTTTGAGGGGTTTTCTCCGGCCGTTCAGTCAGATAAGCCTATCCTTGTTTATATCCAGGGTTGCAAGACTGGGTAGAGTAATATTAGAGAAGTTGGAGAGGTTTTATAAGAGTCCAGGTTTCCTAGAGGCAAAAATATGTGTCATTGGATGATAGCGGTTTGTGGCTGGGTGCACGACACCAGGTATGGGACAGTGAGCCGTGGGATGGTCAGAGCCACTTGAGTTTATAATACATAGTCATCTTATGCTGTGAGGAAAACGCCTTGTTAAATGTATTCCTGTGTAACTTGTACGTATAAATTTGTGACTTGTGCACTAGGCTGTTTCCCTTACTCCTTTTACTCCCTAGACAACAGTGTAAGGACCACCACCACCAAATTCTCACTAGCACCGTATGACAACAAAATCGTATCACTACTGATAACATCAGTAAGACACGCCCCCGTGATACAATTGGGTAGCTTGTCCGGGAGCACCTCACATATTGAGCAGCCTGATCGAAAGCCTAATAAAAGTGGATATCCTGTAGGTGTAACCTGATATAAAAATTGTGTAGCTTATTTTTCACTTTAACTTGTGTAGAAATTTAGAATATTTTTAATATTGGTATAATATGAATATGTACTTTATTACTTATTTATGTTCATTTTATTAATCTTTATGAAAAGTGTTTTAAGAAATTTTTGTGTGTGGTCTCGAGTGCAAAACATTTACCAGTTGACAGGGCAGTCAAGTGAACTAAGCACTGTCCTTATCAGTTTTCAAAACAAATTCTCAGCCTAAAAAGAGAAAGGTGGTGCAGAATTATAAATTTGTGTTGGAGTCTGCTGTATCTTAGCACACTAAAAATGGATTTGGTAGCTCAACAAATTGTCAACAATCCTACTGTTGAGGGTTTGAAAGCGGCAAAAAAAGTCTATCCTAGTAGCTGTTGGCAAGCACTCTGGACTATTATTGCACATGGGAATGGTGAAGTCGGAACTGCTAAGAGAAATAATGATACACTGGGTAGATGAGCAAATTCTCCCACAGGAAATATTAGAGCAGTCCCCGTCCACCAGTGGTGCAAATGTTGTAACTACAGGAAAGGTAGAGACTCAGTTGCAGAGGCAGGCAGAATTGGAACTAAAGAAGTTGCAGTTTGAGGCAGAGCAAGCTCAGAAGAGGCTAGAGCCAGAGCAAGCTCAGAAGATTCTAGAGGCAGAGCAAGCTCAGAAGAGGCTAGAGGCAGAGCAAGCTCAGAAGAGGCAGAGCAAGCTCAGAAGAGGCTAGAGGCAGAGCAAGCTCAGAAGAGGCAGAGCAAGCTCAGAAGAGGCAGAGCAAGCTCAGAAGAGGCAGAGCAAGCTCAGAAGAGGCTAGAGGCAGAGCAAGCTCAGAAGAGGCAGAGCAAGCTCAGAAGAGGCTAGAGGCAGAGCAAGCTCAGAAGAGGCTAGAGGCAGAGCAAGCTCAGAAGAGGCTAGAGGCAGAGCAAGCTCAGAAGAGGCAGAGCAAGCTCAGAAGAGGCTAGAGGCAGAGCAAGCTCAGAAGAGGCTAGAGGCAGAGCAAGCTCAGAAGAGGCAGAGCAAGCTCAGAAGAGGCTAGAGGCAGAGCAAGCTCAGAAGAGGCTAGAGGAAGAGCAAGCTCAGAAGAAGCTAGAGGAAGAGCAAGCTCAGAAGAGGCTAGAGGCAGAGCAAGCTCAGAAGAAGCTAGAGGAAGAGCAAGCTCAGAAGAGGCTAGAGGCAGAGCAAGCTCAGAAGAGACTAGAAGCAGAGCAAGCTCAGAAGAAGCTTGAGGCAGAGCAAGCTCAGAAGAGGATAGAGGCAGAGCAAGCTCAAGAACTAGCTATGAAGAGGTTAGAAGTGGAGGTAGCTCAGAAAAAAATAGAGTTACATATTAGGCTAGCAGATTTGGGAATTAGATCAGAAAATACCGGTGTTGACGATTTAGGAACACCTGGGCAGTTAAAGATTAACAAAAATGTAAACTTTCCTCTATTCTGCGAGTCTGACCCAGACCAATTCTTCATACATTTTGAAAAGTAGGCACGGAGTATGGAATGGCCTGAAACACAATGGGTATCTCTTCTTCAAGGTCAGTTGGTGGGAAAGGCACAGAAAATATTTGCAGCTATGCCTTTGAGTAACAGTTTTGACTATGAGAAGGTAAAAGCAGCCATCCTTACTGCTTATCAACTTGTTCCTGAGGCTTATAGGCAAAAGTTTAGACAATTGAGAAGAGACCCAAGTCAAACCTTGGTAGAATTTGCACAAGAGAAATATCACATGTTTAATAAATGGTTAGATGCAGAAAAAATTAGGGATCTGACTCTCTTAAAAATTTACTCCTAGTAGAAGAATTTTTATCTTGCATACCTTCTAATGTGGCTTTGTATTTGGCAAAGAAATTACCCAGAGATATCTATGAGTGGCTAAATTAACAGATGACTATGAGTTGATGCATAAAGTAACTTTTAAAAATAAAATTCAATCAAATAGACAAGGATCTGGTCGAGCAGTACACTCCTCAGTCAGATTTGGGTCCCATATATATGTACCCTATAACAGGTCAAGGAAACACTTTTTCAAAGGTGCCAGGTGGTAAAGAGAGTAATGTGAAACCCAAAGAGGATCACACCAGTAATAAGCCTCACCCAGAGTTGAAACAGTGTTCCTACTGCCATAGGAAGGGTCATGTTGTTAAGAGTTGTTGGTTGCTTCACCCAGAAAAGAGGCCTATGGCACTCACAGTGTGTGATGGGAGGAAACCAAATGTGTAACAAAAATAATGGGGGAAAAAGCACTTGCTATAAATCATTTTGGAGCGTTTATATCAAATGAAAAATTACAGTGTGCAAATGGTTGGTGGCATGATGTTAAAATTTTGAGGGATACAGGAGCATCCCAATCTTTATTATTGGAGAGTGTGTTAAAATGTATACAGTCTACAGAGACTTGGGAGGTAATAATTATACAGGGAATCACTGGAGATTTCCAGACTGTACACTTGAGAGAAGTAAACCTAGACTGTGATTTTATTAGAGGCAAAAGTTTAATAGGTGTTAGTCCTAAATTACCAGTTGCTGGCATTGATTTAATTGTGGGGAATGATCTTGCTGGTAATCGAGTTAAAAGAGATGACCACCCAATAATGCTAACTAAGCCAGAGGTGATTAGGGCATGAACAGATCCTAAGGACAAGGTAATGTACCCAGCATGTGCCGTGACCCAGTCAAAATCAGAGTCTCAAATATCACAAACTCTCAATAACGTAAGTCAGGAGACAAAATTAGAGGTTAACAAATCAAATAGTGAAGTGGATCTTTGTGAAACTATTATGGCCAAGTTGGAAGAAGCAGATGGGAACAGGCACCTCCACCAAACCACCTAGGAAAAGGGGTAGGGGAGAGTGTAGTCCAGTTACCACATCTGGCTCTTCAGACTTGAGATCAAAATCAAATTTTATTCATCAGCAATGAACTGATCCTACATTGACTGACTTGCATAATAAGGCAGTAACTGAACTTGAAGCAGAATCGGAGGCTATGACTTATCACTAAAGAGGTGTTGATGCGGAAGTGGAGACCTAGAAGCTCACCTGTGTCACACACTTGGGAGGTAGTTAATCAAGTGGTCCTACCGAGGGGTTATAGAGAAAAAGTGCTAAGTGTAGCCCATGATTCACCAATAGGCGGTCATCAGGGTATTGCAAAAACATATAATAAAATAAGCAAGTACTTTACCTGGCCTGGATTAAAGAAAGATGTCATCCAGTATTGTAATGAATGTCCAGTATGTATAAAAACTGGCAAACCAAACCAGGTAGTACCAAAAGCCCCTTTACAGCCATTTGTGGTAGCCAAGGAACCCTTTACCCATATTATTGTTGATGTAGTAGGCCCATTGCCTAGAACCAAGACTGGTAATATGTATATCATCACCATGATGTGTCAGACTACACGTTTTCCTGAGGCATTCCCTGTGAGAAATGCTACAACGAAAGTGGTAGTAAGGCACATAATGAAATTTTGTACTATTTTTAGTTTACCAAAAGTAATACAGACAGATAATGGGGCTAATTTCACTTCCAAAGGTTTTCAGCAGTTTTGTGAGGAGTTTGGCATCCTCCATAAGACATCCACTACTTACCATCCGGAGAGCCAAGGTGCTTTGGAAAGGATGCACCAAACCATTAAGCAAATGCTGAGAACCAGTTGCATGGGAACTGGCAGAGACTGGGATGATGGTCTTCCACTGATCTTCATGGCACTGAGGGATACTTATCAAGAGTCCCTGGGGTGTTCACCAAACTCATTAGTTTTTGGCCATGAGTTGAGGAGTCCACTAACCATTTTAAGAGATAAGTTGGTCGGAAATCCAAAGAGTGTTGTGCAGGTAAACTATATTCATGACTAACAAGATAAGTAAAATAAAAACAGGGCTAAAGCCTTAATTTATCTTAAAGAAGCTCAAGGAAAAATGAAGGCACAGTACGATAAAAAGACAAAGCAACGACATTTTGAGGCAGGTGATAAAGTGGTGGTACTAATGGCACGCCAGGGACCAACATTGTTGCATAGGTTCCAAGGTGCTTATACAGTGATAAAGAAACTCAGTCCCACCAATTATGTAATCCAAACACCTGATCTCAAGAGAAAGGAAATAGTAGTGCATGTGAATAGGATGAAACTAACACAGAAGGGAACTACCAATACCAACCAGGTGCTTAGTGTAACCCATGTAGATGAGAATAATGGGGAATGTGATTTTAATAGTGTACCTAATGCTCATGTACCTTATTTTAGCAATGGGGAGTGGTTGGCTAATGTTCAGAAAATGGTGGAACATTTGTCATCAGAGCAGAAGCAGGACTTGAATCAGTTGCTGACTTCTTATGCAGACATCTTTGGCGATATTCCCACCCAGACTACAGTTATTCACCACGACATCGAGGTGACCGACAACCAACCAGTCAAGTCACACTCATATAGAGTCAACCCTACCAAGTTGAATCTCATCTGGGAAGCAGTCGATTACATGCTTCAACATGGATTGGTTAGACCTAGCAGCAGCAGTTGGAATAGTCCTTGCATTTTGGTTCCAAAGAAGGATGGAACTCAGAGGTTGGTCATTGACTACCGTAAGTTAAATGTAATGACTGTTGATGATAACTTTCCAATACCTAGATTAGATGATTGTATTGACAGTCTTGGTAAAGCCAAGTTTGTAACCAAACTAGATTTGTCAAAAGGGTACTGGCAAATTCCTTTAACACCAAGAGCTCGGGAGATGAGTGCATTTATAACTGCAGATGGGTTGTGTGAGATTTTTTTTCTTTTACAGGTTATCAAAAGAATTAAGTCCTATTGATGTTACGTTAATCGCAACTACCTCGCAAGAGAGGCAGACCTTAAACAGCAAGAGCTGCCAGTGGCAGATATTTAATCTTAAAGCCTAAGATCATAGGACCGCGGGAGCAAACCGCCAGGCGAAACCACTCGGGTAACACCTGTCACTTAGGTCGCTGGCTCCTCCTAGTTAACAAACTAATAAAGGGTAGCCGACGGATTCTCACTTCTTATTTATAGAAGTGTGGTGCTGTGCAATGGACTCGAGCTTTAGATACAGACTTGATATGAACATAAGCAGGCAAAGCGTTGCAGAACATAAAATGTGGGGCAGTAATATTGGAAGGTTTGACGTAAACGACCGTTTTCTATAACAAAACAATTTATTCACAAAACAAGAACTAAAACTACTACACAGTGCATTTACGTTACTTTACTGTCACTCCAGTGGCACATTAAAAAACAGCTAATCAACAGCCTGATGGACCCACGGTATCCTTATCCCGTCGTCGCTGACTGAACAATGACACTAACTGAACACAGTGGTGCCCACTGGTGACGCAAGCTTGCAATCAATATTGTCACGGCTTCACGGTGACCTATACTATAATCACAAAAACTTGACTGGCGCTCGCTGCCTTCAACGAGGTACCAAGTAACAAGGCGATTAATCCAAGAATGATAACCCCTTATAAAAAATCTTACGTTAACACTTGTCTCTCAGGACAATCAAAAACAAAAGTTACTCTAATTGAATTTAAACAATTAGGTTAACACACACGTGTCTCAACGACACTTAAATGGCATCAATAACTCGTAAATCAATTAATTACATCAACATGAAAGTCAAGCATTCGGTGAGTAATTCCCAATTAATTACTGAATACAACAGCCTATTAATTCAGACGAGGATTGATAAAGCCTACTGTCTCTCAACTGACAGTTTACTTCCGGTCTTACGACAAGATTACCTTAACGAGGGTAGACTACTGTACCACAAACAATGTTCCAATACTCCGTGTAAACAACAACATCAACACCTGGTGAATTCACTAAGTGGCGGTTACTAATTCTCTTTAATTAGCTACGAGTGCTTAATCACTCTATCCGCAGACAGAGCTGATCAGTCCAACGAATTACAGCAGCTTAATTACAGCGCAATTGACTCCGATCATAACAGACCGTCAACCCCTTACGTTAATCACTCAATTAACGACAGCTTGTTAAATCGTTAACACTACGTTAGTCTTCCCTTGACAATTCCTCCACTGCGTGAACTTCACTGTGACTGTTGCCTTTACACGTCCCTACGTTAATCACAACAATGTTCAACGAACAAGTGACCTCGTTAAGTAAATCGTGACCCCCGGTGACGTTTACTGACTTTAATTCTCACGGAATCCTTCACAGTACACAACGCCTTCCACCAAGGTCAAACTTGTCTACGGTTTACACACGGTACAACACAGTACAACACAGTACATCCTTGCCACTCACGGCAAAACTTGTAAATGACTTCCCCCAGTAAATTATCCACCAATAATTCATACTTTACCACAACACAACAGTCAAATTTATAACCAAGGGAAATCTCCCTGTTACCACTTTTCACTGCTGAAAAGGGGAATCAAATTACAGCGAATACATACGCGGCACATAAAAAAAATAGAAGCAAATAACTCACTTTACTCTACCTCAGAATGTGTCACTAGGTGTCCTCACACACGTCATAAATCACAGTTGGGCCCAACCTCAACTTGATGGCGACGAACGGTATACTCACACGTCTCCAATTCCCATTCACCTCACCAGGTGGTCCCAGGGACAGAGGACAGACGGAACACTGGGGGTGAACCCAGCTTCAGAGTTTTATTACCCAAACGGAAACAGTGTACTTACATCAAACATGCGGGCCCGCAACCTTCTTGCACTCACTCATACACACGTCCAAATCACACTCCCTCTGCTGCTGCTGGATGATGACGGTACACGGTATTACACGGTACACGAGACCCGAGACGGAGTCCTTCACTGTTCATCAGAATTAGAACTTTTAAGGTTTCTCTCATAACTTTGAAACCTTCTCTAGCACGTCTCCCAGCAGTATCTTCAAGCACAGATACGATAGACGGCGGATGACATTTTCGTAGCCCGATAATTAACGCCTCACTCAGTCCAGTTCCTCTAAGATGGCGTCCCACAATTACGTGGCTAGATGACAAGTTCACACGGTTCGATACAAGCCCCTTTCCGATTACCGGATTCTTACGCACGGCACACGGAAAGATAGCAAGAAGAATGGCGTGACTTTAGTAACGTTGCAGGCGGTATTTCCCGATGCTTGGCCTAGCACGGGAAATGCGTCCTCCCCAAGCCACGTTCTAGGTAAGAATGTCTTTTCCCGCCAACTCTATGCCTGGGGTACCATGCGGTACCCCTCAGCGTCTTGGCCAATCACGGTTCAGCATTTCTGAGGCCCAGGAGCCTTAGCCAATGCCGCACCTACCCCATGACGCTACCCCCTCTCACACGAGGTGGACACGTGATAGGGGGGGGGGGGGTGTACGGCCGTTAACCTCCCATACCTTCCTCTCTACACTTGACTTGTACAAAATTTCCCTGAAAACAACTCCCTCCTGTAATTTCCTTCACAGACCTGATACAGCGATCAGAATGACATCAATGGCTAGCAAATGTCATGGGCTGTCCAACGACACCCAACACGACTGTGGAAAAGTTATATTCAGAAAGTTGGATCACGGTGCACATCACTGGTGCACTATGCAATTTCGTACTTAATTTAGTGCACGAGAGAGCAGGAAAAATATGTCCCCTGACAGGTTGTATGAATTCACTGTAATGCCTTTTGGGCTGAAAAGTGCCCCAGCAACTTTCCAGCGTCTTGTGAACTTAGTATTAAAAGACATACCACAATGTAAAGCTTACTTGGATGATATTGTAATTTTTCACAATAATTGGGAGGACCATAGGTTTGGCTAAACTATTAAAATGCTTAAAGGAGGCTAATTTAACTGTAAACTTACATAAATGTACTTTTGCTAGAGCTAGTATTTCTTACTTAGGATATGAAGTGGGAAATGGGAAGGTGTTACCACTCAAAAATAAAATAAATGATATATTAGAGTATCCAGTGTTGACTAGCAAGAAGGTGGTACAAAGATATCTAGGAATGTGTGCTTATTATAAGAAGTTCTGTAAAAATTTTGCAGCAATTGCAGCTCCTTTGACAAACTTGCTGTGTAAAAATGTAAAGTTTAGATGGTCTCAGGAATGTCAGGATGCTTTTACTAAACTAAAAGGAATGTTGTCATCTGGTCCAGTGTTAGCTACTCCTGACTACTCTAAGCCATTCAAACTATATATAGATGCTTCGGACTGGGGTGCTGGTTCTGTGCTAATGCAAGAAGATGATGAGGGTATTAATCATCCAATACATTACTATTCTAAAACATTTACTAAATGCCAACAGAATTACTCCACAGTGGAGAAGGAGGCTTTATCATTATTACTAGCTGTTAAAAAATTTGACATTTATTTATCAGCCAATACTGTTGAAATGTTTACTGACCACAACCCCTTAACATTTATTGCTAGCATGAAGAATTCCAACCAGAGAATATTAAGTGGTCTTTATTGCTGCAAGAGTACAATCTGGTCATCAAACATATTCGAGGAAAATTAAATGTAGTAGCAGATGCACTTTCTAGATTGCCAAAACCTGGGGTGACTTAGGGTTGTACTACTGTATGTATTATTGTGTATCTATTATTTATTATATATCATTTACTGTTTCTTTACAATTACTATGCAATCTGTTTGAGGTGTTAATTTTATGTGAAAAAAAGTGAAATTCCTATAAGAATTTCTCTTTTTTTTTCTCCATGGCTTAGGAGGGGTGTTACGAACCTTACCTCCTGTGGAGGTTGGTTTCGGTTGTAAAGTGTTGGTGGACACAGTGGCGAGTGTTTATTAGTATAAATCCCCAGCTGAGATCAGAGAGGCCGCGAGTCACTATTATTACTCCGCCCAGTAGAGTAGTGCCTTCTCAGCTGGAGATCATCAGAAATAATGTGAACTGGAATAGCTTAACTATGTAAGGGAAAAATGGACTCTATAAAAAAGTATGCTTGGGGAATATAGTAAATAAAATCATTAATGTGTTTGATAGCATACGTAAAGAATAGAGTATTAAGGGGCGATGATGCAAGAGAGGTGGACGCCATCTTGACTGAAGGGGGAGGTGTATCGCTGCCGACCGTTCCTGCTGTTTGAGGGGTTTTCTCCGGCCGTTCAGTCAGATAAGCCTATCCTTGTCTATATCCAGGGTTGCAAGACTGGGTAGAGTAATATTAGAGAAGTTGGAGAGGTTTTATAAGAGTCCAGGTTTCCTAGAGGCAAAAATATATGTGTCATTGGATGATAGCGGTTTGTGGCTGGGGTGCACGACACCAGGTATGGGACAGTGAGCCGTAAGGTGGTCAGAGCCACTTGAGTTTATAATACATAGTAATATTATGTTGTGAGGAAAACGCCTTGTCAAATGTATTTCTGTGTAACTTGTATGTATAAATTTGTGACTTGTGCACTAGGCTGTTTCCCTTACTCCTTTTACTCCCTAGACAACAGTGTAAGGACCAACACCACCAAATTCTCACTAGCTCCCTATGACAACAAAAACGTATCACTACTGATAACATCAGTAAGCCACAGGCCGTGATATGGGGCTATGTGGTGTATGAGGTAGAGTATGGAATATGTGGATGAGAGTGGATGCGAGTAGTTGAATATGTATGGGTGTTTCCCGTAGAGTTCATCATGTGTGTACATAATAGTTTGATTAAAAGATGTGAGTATGTATTGCTATGTAGAGGGTATGTGTAGGTGTGAGGGGTCCCAACATATGTGGATATATTAATAAGGAGGGGTGAGGGGAGCTTTCCCTCGGCGGGAGAGTGTTTAGGGTCATTTGTGGTTTTTGCGGTTTTGACAGCCATTATTTTTCTTCGAGGTATGCAGGTGTGTTTGGTGACAATCCATGAGGAGAATAGTTGCGCCATACATGGCAGGAAGTGTTAATAATTAAGTGTTTATTTAATTCAGGAAGTGTTAATGAGCTGTTAATTCCAGTTGTGGCAATGATCGTTTCTTTAATGGTGCCACTCTGGCCTTTGATGTAAGCAAATTGGCCTGCCCATTTGAGACCAGGTAAGCCCAACTGTGCCATATTCTGAGGCATCACAGAATACATGTAGCTTAATTGGTTCCTTTTCATTTACTGTGTTCCGAGGGAACTTGACAGACTCTAGGACACTTAAATCTTTCACTAACCCTTGCCATTTTTCTTGTAAGGTAGGTGTTAGAAGATCATCCCAGCCTATCTTTTGTTGCCAATATTTTTATTATCAACTTCCCATTAATTAAGATGGGACTTAATAGTCCCAATGGGTCGAAGGGTTTGCTGACTTGTGAGAGTAATTTTCTCATTGTTAGGTTGGTGGTATTTGGCTGCACCGACTTGATTGTCAACTGATCTGCTGTCATATCCCATTCGACGCCTAGTACTTTTGTCTTCTCAGGTACATGATAATCGGGAAAATCATTTTCGATCAGTTGATTTAATTTGGCATTGTTGGAGATCCACGACTGGAGAGGCATATTTGCTCCCATTAATTCTCGATTGGCCTCGTGGTATATGTTCAGCAGTTTACTCTGACTGTTGGTTGTTCCTTGGAAATTGTCCACATACAAGTTATTGCTAATTTCTGTTTTATTTGGGCTATTGGACTTTTTCAAGGGCATGTCTAAGGTAGCTTGAAGCAGAAATAGCGGAAGACGTGGCTCCAAACAAAACAGACGCAAACCTGTAAGTGATTAATTCACTGTTTGGATCATTAGGATCCTTGATCCACAGGAACATTGTATAGTTACGGTCTTCTTCTTGGAGACCTAGCCGAAGAAAAGCTTTACTGATGTCTGCCGTGTATGCATAAGTCCCGATGTGGAACTTTAACAGCACATCGTATTGCCTTTGTGTCAGGTTAGGGCCAGTTTGAAGGCAGTCATTTAAGGAAACACTACTCTGCTTTGTCTTAGCACTGCAATTAAATACTCTCCATAGTTGGGTAGTAGCTGAATTTTTCAGTACAGGGTGGTGTGGCAGGTAGTGTCCTTCCTTTGGGTTATCATTTGTGACAACTTCGATAAATTTGTCATCGAGTTGCTTCTTGATTATTTTATGGTCCAATTTCAAGTTCTCTGGATGTCTTTGTAAGAGCAACACCTGTGACCTTGATTGGTTTTGTGCCATAAAATGGTTGACAGGTAGCTGAGGGGGATTCAGTTTCCATGGTAACTTGACCCAGTATTGAATATCTCTGTAGATAACCGAGTCCAGGTATTGTTTGTAAGTCCAGTCATCACCTGGGCTAGGTTGTTCAGGGACAATGCCTAGAGTTGCCAGGTCCAATAGTTTATGTACAGGGGGATCAAGCTCATCCTCGGACATGTCTCTGAATTGTAGTGGAGACTGTTCCCCTAGTAATGCAACCATTACTGGGTTGGCATGTTGGTAGTCTACAGGTGTGGGTTGCTTCAGCTGTAATACTGGGCCTGTTAGCAAATAGCCACCTGCAGATGGTAACAGGTTCATTCCCTGTTTTTCATCCTTTCCTTTGATAAACTTATGGTAGACATCTGATCCCATAAGAATTCCAGTATTGGAGAGGTTGTCTAATGTGATTTTGTCAGCCAATTTGATTCCCTTTTCTTCCAGGAATTTGGCTGTTGTCTCTAGACCATACACATACAGGTCTGATGGGAATCAATCTACTACAAGAGGTTGTATCGTTCGGACATAACCGCCTAAACGTACTTTAGGTTGTACTACCTTGAAGATTTGGGCTCCTGAGTTAGTCAGGAATCCAGCTATGTCTATTCGTGTCTCTTGAACAGGTTTGAGTTTCAGGGCATCTACCAACTCCTTTGAGATAAAAGTCATTTGGGATCCTTGGTCAAATAACCCGCGTATGGTGACCTTGAACTTTCCATTTTAATGATCAATTGAGCAGTGGGTAGAGCTGATTTATGATCAGACCTTGTTGACAAAACACTTATGTCAGGTAGTATGGTACAAAGCTGAACTGAAGCAGAAGTTCCTTCCTCCACCTGTGGTTTGGGAGACTATGTACTTGAGTCTCAACAAAGTGCTGTATGGTGTTGACCCTGATGGCATCTATTGCAGGAGCGCATTTGGGTTGCACAGGTGTCAGAATTATGTGACCTTAAACACCTGGTGCATTTACGTAACTCCTTGAGTCATTTTATATGGGTAGAACGATCAGGGTAAACTTTGCAGGTGTACATGGTATGTTGTTCTTCACAGAACACACATGGCATCTCGGGGAGTCACCGTTTTGGGTGACACATTAACTGTAGGTTTAGAGGGACCCACTGCATATGTGCCCACATTGCCCTTGTTTCCACTTTGGGGAAGGGGAAGTTGTTTTAGATTTATTTGGAGTACTGTTTGTACTCTGTTGTTTACTATTAGTAGTCAAAGAAGACTTAGATGTCATTTTCCATCTGTATTATCTCGTTGTCTTTCTATGATGGAACGCAAACCTTCTGTTATCTCCTTTACTGTTAGAGAAGATTTGTTATATAAGACAAACAACTTATCCAGTACATCACTGGGTAATTTGCATCTCATATGGACTTGGATTATCCAGTCCGATTCATCCAGATTCACTTTATTCTTAAGCGCCTTGAGCAAGGACTCAAGCTCCACTCTAAAGACTTGGAGTGAATCAGCTGATCCATCTGGAGGGGAAATATCTAACAGTTTCTAGGTTAGAAGTCTGATAGTCCTTTCTGGCTTAGCATAATTATCCTATATATAAGGAGTTGTACTGCGATATCATAACCATCATCAGTGAAGGTCAAATTACAGACCACTTTTAACGCTTCATCGTTTAAGACAACTTGTAAATATGTAAATTTTGTGGTCTTTGCTATAGTGGCATTAGAATCCATTGAATGTAACAAATTTGTTCCAGAAGTTATCCCAACTCTCGTCCTCAGTCCCAGAGAAAGTTGGGAGACTAAGTGATGATAATTTGACTTCTGGTTGTGTCGGGTTTTGGGAAGCTGTGGCTGCAATGATTGTAGCGACCTTGTGTATGGATATTAACTTTACAAAGTGTTGTAACTTTGTTTGTATTTCATCTTCATAATCTGTATTTTCTTGTACTACAGCTTCCCTTGCATCTTGATCTATGTTAGTAGTAGCAAGTATATCCTGATATTTCTGGTTTTGCATTTGTACATGCTGATATTAGCTCTGTGCAACCTTATGACGGCCTTCCAGTTCTACATAATCAACTGGAGTTCGATTACATAAATCATCGCATTTTTTTATCTGTCGGGTTAAGAGGCCCTTCATACCAGTGAGGGTCGCTTTTACATTTTTGGCAGTAGACATGATGTCTGTATTTGCTAGCCGTACTGCAGATGTACTAGTGCTAAGCCGTCTTGAACCTTGATTTGGAATGTTTCTAGCACTTGAGCTAGTTGAGCTACTAGTTTCCAAACTAGAGCTCTTTATCATTTAAAATACACATTATATAATCATACACACTATAATTTGAGTGGTAACCTTGTATCAATGCTGGATTTACCTTAAGTTAGCTCCTCAATTATCACTCTTAGTTGGTACAGAGACACAGATTAACACTCAAAGGTGAAACGATTATAGTTAAATTATTATTAGAGTTATGGTTATATTATGTAGACAACACAACTCCGGTTGTCTTAAGAAACTGAAGAAAAATATGTGCTTGCTAGGTTGAAAAATAGGTTCAACTCTAGACATGGGTAAATTCTTACCCTTACACCGGGTTAGCACAATAAATTAGACTAAGTTGCTGTACAACACCAGCCTAAAATGTCCTACCCTTGTGTAAGAATTGTTTGTAAATAAACTGGCATGCAGCAATTGTTACAGTAGTGGTGTAATATTAAATATTATGTAATGTTTATAAAAACACTTAAAATTATATATACATATATGAGTAAATTAATTAGCCTCTTATCAACCTCGTGTAATGAAAAAGCACAATTGTTATTTTGGTTCAGACCTCAGAACAATAATAGTGCTTGTTGTAAGTTCTGTTCACTTGTTAGCAGAGATTGAAAAAGTTAGGCAAGAAAATTGTATAGCAGTGTCTTCCTGCAATATTTAATGTATATGTATATATGTGTAAATATTGCACTAATGTTTATATAGATCCTAATCAGGATCTTGTATCTAGCTTCAGAGAACCAAAATTTTGTGGGAAAATCCTAGCAAGTTTTAATTGTTTTTATTCTGTGAATATTAACATATTTACTTTATTTTTATTTTTTTAATTGACTTTAGTATTATATTATTTTTATTTGATTATTTTTCTTCTGAGTTAGTTCTTAGTTCTTAGTTAGATAGTAGTGGACTGTATATATTCTGATTCAGCCTGCAAAAATATTTCACACACAGTTGGGGGGAACAATTTGTAGCTTAAACCACTTGGAGGTGGATCCTTCATAAACTACAAATTGTTTACCTAGTCCTTGATATATAAATTATAAATCATACCAAATATGATGGTCTAATCTACTGTAATTATACTTATAGTTACTCTATTAACACTATAAAATAAAAGGTGGCCTTAGCTGATACTGTTGGTGGGGCCTGCTAAGGCTGTGTAATTGTAGCATCAGAATTGGGTGTGGCCCTGTGCCTCAGAGAGCCACGCAATGGCGGCTGTCAGGAGGCCTACAAGGCTTGATGTACAGCTAGTGGCTGCAATCACAGTTATATTGGTCTGCTCAGTTTCTTGTAACTCCAACTCACAATTACCTGCCGAGTGTAAGGAATTAATAATAGTTCCCTAAACATATAAGTACAGGTATGACATGGACTATGTGTGTGTAATGCTGAGTAATTTCACTTTGTTTGGGGATTTAATCCTATGTCTTAACGAGATTTTCTGCAATAATAATGGCCAGTATTAAATGCAATAGAAATACCAAAAATTGTTCATCCCTTTGTTCATGAGATCTTCGGTTGGGCGAATCGTAGAGAATCCTGTGTTGAAGCTCAGAGAAAGAAAATTTATGTGTTGTAAAATTTGTCAGGGAGTGCCTCCTCACTATGTTTACAAGTTGTTGCATGTACGTGACGACGCCCTAGGGGAGACGTCCTAAAATATTTGGTAGTTCTATTTATGATTAAGGAATAGAGTGTTAAGCTATATTCCTGGTGTTGGAAATTATTTTCAGTCCTAGTGAACATTTTTTTTATTAAGTTTAAATACTAGACTGAGGTTTAAAAAGAGCTGAGATATATAATGCTTACAGTCTCCGTGGTGTAGTGGTAAGACACTCGCCTGGCGTTCCGCGAGGGCTATGTCATGGGTTCGTATCCTGGCCGGGGAGGATTTACTGGGCGCAATTCCTTAACTGTAGCCAATTCCTTTAACGCAACAGTAAAATGTGTACTTGGGTGAAAAAACGATTCTTCGTGGCAGGGGATCGTATTCCAGGGACCTGCCCGAAACGCTACGCGTACTAGTGGCTGTACAAGAACGTAACAACTCTTGTATATATCTCAAAAAAAAATATAATAATAATATACTTCTTGTATGACGTCAGAGAATACCTGTTCTCTTTTTCTTTAATGGGCAACTTATGTTATTATGTGCGTCATGGCATCACCACCAGCCATGGCGTCACGACCGGCTATGGCGTCACCACCAGCTATGGCGTCACAACCAGCTATTGCGTCACCACCAGCCATGACGTCACCACCAGCCATGGCGTCACCACCAGTCATGGCGTCACCACCAGCAATTGCGTCACAACCAGCCATGGAATCACAACCAGCCATGCCGTTACCACCAGCTATGGCGTCACCACAAGCCATGACATCGTCAACATTAGCCATGTCGTCACCACCAGCCAAGGCATCGTCAACACCATCCTAGGTATCGTCACTACCGGCCATGCCATCGTCACCACCAGCCATGCCATCGTCACCACCAGCCATGCCATCGTCACCACCAGCCATGGAATCGTCACCACCGTCCATTGCGTTACCACCAGCCATGGCATCATTACCAGTCATGGTGTCACCACCAGCCATGGTGTCAACACCAGCTATGGTGTCACCTCCAGCGTGGCATCATCATCATCAGCTATGGCATCACCATTAGCTATGGTGTCGCCACTAGTTATGGTGTCATCACCAGTCATGGTGTCACCACCAGCCATGGCATCATCACCAGCCATGGCGTCACCACCAGCCATAGCATCGTCATCACCAGCTATAGCATCACCACCATCCATGGCGTCATCACCAGCCATGGCGTTATCTCCAGCCATGGGGTCATCACCACCAGCCATGGCGTCACCACCAGACATGGAGTCATCACCAGCCATGGTGCCATCACCAGCCAAGGCATCACCATTAGCTATCGAGTCACCACCAGCCATGGCGTCACTACCAACAATGATGGCATCACCAGCTATGACGTCATCACAAGCCATGGTGTCATTAC
The DNA here is from genome assembly GCF_040958095.1 of Procambarus clarkii. NCBI lineage: Eukaryota > Metazoa > Arthropoda > Malacostraca > Decapoda > Cambaridae > Procambarus > Procambarus clarkii. The sequence goes on along the minus strand of NC_091176.1, from coordinate 44,705,172 downwards.
CAACTATGGTTTCGTTACCTGCCATGGCATCACCACCAGCCTCGAATCACCAAATACACACAGGTGGTACTTACTCGTTTGAACAGCCGGCACTCACGCACACATACGTCCTACCATACACTGGCACAATGCTTGTAGGTGGCTAACACAGGCAAATACGAAGAGTTCCCGGATTCTGCCTGTTCCCACGGATTATCGTCGTCGTTGGTGGCTCATGGAGATGTATTAGTAGCTACCGCCACTTTGCCTTTACTCAGCTGGCCGACTGAGCAAAGATTATGTCTAACACAGGCGATGGCTTGGCCCTCAAGGAGGCCTCCAAGATGGCCGCCTGCGTTGCTATGGGGACGGAGCGGGTGGCGGTTGGCTCACGCCCCTCAGCTACTCCGCTCTGTTCACTTCTGTCTCCTCAACTTTTTACAAATAAAAGCTACTGCTCGCTCTAACTTTTTCCACAAATGCCCTACAATTTGGAATGCTGATGACCTAGGCTCTCCAGCAAGCCATTGAGATAGAAACACGAGTTAATAACCGACCACTTACCTACCTCTCTGATGATGTTTTGCAGCGTGAACGATTAAGTCCAGCTCATCTGATGTATGGGAGACCTCTCAGCACCCTAGTGTCACTTATGGACGAGGAACCAGAGGAACCTTCATATGTCAGAGAGAGTGATTTGGTTCAATGTTTCAAACATCTATCAGGGGGTGATAAGTCAGTGGAATGACGTATGAACTCGAGAATACCTTACTGCTCTGAGGGAGTATCATTACAGGTCAAACAACTCCTACAACAGAATTTACTTGAACCCTGGCAACATCGTTCTGGTAGACAGTGATGGGCCACGCTCAGAGTGGCCTATAGGCCAAATAGTCTCTGTTAATCCAGACCGTCAGGGCATCTTGAGAATAGTAAAAGTAAAATGCCGAGGCAACACTACTCTCAAAACATTAGAGAAATTTGTTTTTTTAGAACTGGCAAGAAAAGAAGACGAACGACTTCCAGCACCTGAAGAGCCAGTAAGGGACATCTGCCCGAGCGGACTGCGGCAAAGCAATGCAAGCTCAAATTAAAGAACCTCAGTAATTCTGAGGGTGAGGAATAAAGATATCGCAGTCTTTACCAGGACTTTGACCCGTGTTCCTCCCCCCCCCCCCTTCCCTGGAATTATGTCGGAAATCGGACACACACATAATAACATAAGTTACCCATTAAAGAAAAAGAGAACGGGTATTCCATGACATCACACAACACGACATATATTATATATCTCATCTCTTTTTAAACCTCAGTCTAGTATTTAAATTTAATAAAAAAGTGTTCACTATGATTGAATATAATTTCCAACACCAGGAATATAGCTTAACTCTCTATTCCTTAATCATAAATACAACCACCACATATTTTGGGACGTCTCCCTTAGGGCATTGTCACGTATACGCAGCTATTTGTAAACACAGTGAGGAAGCACTCCCTGACAAATTTTACAACACATAAGGGTTCTTTCTCCGAGCTTCGACAGAGGGTTCTCTACAATCCGCCCAACGGAAGATCTCATGAACAAAGGGCAGAACAACTTTCGGTATTTCTATTGCATTTAATACTGGCCGTTATTATTATTATTATTGTAGGAAATATATTTAAAACGTGGGCTTAAATCCCCAAACGAAGTGAGTTTACTCAGCATTACACACACATAGTCCATGTCATACCTGTACTTATATGTTTAGGGAACTATTATTAATTCCTTACACTCGGCAGGTAATTGTGTGTTGGAGTTACAAGAAACTGAGCAGACGAATATAACTGTGATTGCAGCCACTAGCTGTACATCAAGCCTTGTAGGCCTCCAGACAGCCGCTATTACGTGACACTCTGAGGCACAGGGCCACACCTAATTCTGATGCTACAATTACACAGCCTTAGCATTCTCCACCAACAGTATCATCTAAGGCCCCCTTTTATTTTATACTGTAGATATATTAATTATAATTACAGTAGATTAGACCACCATATGGTATGATTTTAAATTTATATATCAAAGACTAGGTAAACAATATGTGGTTTAGGAAGGATCCACCTCCAAGTGGTTTAAGCTACAAATTTTCCCCACAACTGTGTGTGAAATATTTTTGCAGGCTGAATTAGAATATATAGAGTCCACTACTAACTAACTAAGAACTAAGAACTAACTCAGAAAAAAATAATCAAATAAAAAAAAATATAATATTAAAGTCAATTAAAAAATAAAAATAAAGTAAATATTTGAATATTCACAGAATAAAAACAATTAAGGCTTGCTAATATTTTCCGCAGGTGGTGATGCCATGGCTGGTGGAGACTCCATGGCTGGTGGTGACGCCATGGCTGGTGGTGATGCCATGGCTGGTGGTGACGCCATGGCTGGTGGTGATGCCATGGCTGGTGGTGACGCCATGGCTGGTGGTGACGCCATGGCTGGTGGTGACGCCATGGCTGGTGATGACGCCATGGCTGGTGGTGACGCCATGGCTGGTGGTGACGCCATGGCTGGTGGTGACGCCATGGCTGGTGGTGACGCCATGGCTGGTGGTGACGCAATGGCTGGTGGTGACGCCATGGCTGGTGGTGACGCCATGGCTGGTGGTGACGCCATGGCTGGTGGTGACGCCATGGCTGGTGGTGACGCCATGGCTGGTGGTGACGCCATGGCTGGTGGTGACGCCATGGCTGGTGGTGACGCCATGGCTGGTGGTGATGCCATGGCTGGTGGTGATGCCATGGCTGGTGGTGACGCCATTGCTGGTGATGACGCCATGGCTGGTGGTGACGCCATTGCTGGTGATGACGCCATTGCTGGTGGTGACGCCATGGCTGGTGGTGACGCCATGGCTGGTGGTGACGCCATGGCTGGTGGAGACGCCATTAATGGTGGTGACGCCATGGCTGGTGGTGACGCCATGGCTGGTGGTGACGCCATGGCTGGTGGTGACGCCATGGCTGGTGGTGATGCCATGGCTGGTGGTGACGCCATGGCTGGTGGTGACGCCATGGCTGGTGGAGACACCATTAATGGTGGTGACGCCATGGCTGGTGGTGACGCCATGGCTGGTGGTGACGCCATGGCTGGTGGAGACGCCATTAATGGTGATGACGCCATGGAAAGTAATGACACCATGGCTGGTGATGACTCCATGGCTGGTGGTGATGCCATGGATGGTGGTGACGCACCGGCTGGAGATGATGCAATGGCTGGTGATGACACCACGGCTTGTGATGACTCCTTGGCTGGTGTTGACTCCATGGCTGGTGGTGACGCAATGGCCGGTGGTGACGCCATTGCTGGTGGTGACGCCATGAATGGTGATGACACAATAGCTAGGGATAATTTCATTGCTGGTGGTGGCGCAATAGCTGGTGGTGACGCAAAGGCTGATGGTGACTCCTTGGCTGGTGGTGATGCCACCAGTTTTGAGTTCAGATATGAAGGGAAGGCATAGTACAGTGCTACTAGTGTTGGAAGCAGGTTTAGGATGAAAGAAATTGTTGATGACATTTTTGCTTTATGGCCTCATGACCTTAATCTTTTCCAGCCTTTCCTCGCCTCTCTTAACAATCTGGCTCCTTCTATCCATTTCAAAGTTGAGTGGGAATCTAATTCCCTCCTTCCTTTTCTTGATGTTCATGTTCACAGCTCTGTGTCTGGGTTCTCTTTCTCTGTCTACCGTAAACCCATGCATAGTGGCATGTACATTCACTTCTTTTCCTACCATCCTCCTTCTGTTAAGAAAAGTGTCCTCGTCTCTCTCTTCCTCCGCGCTCTACGCATCAGCGACCCCCAGTTTCTCGATTCTGAAATTGCCTTTATCTACAAATCCTTCTCTCGCCTTGGTTATCCTTTGCATTTCATCAACTGTGCCTACTCTCAAGCTAAACGAAATTTCTTTCATCCTAAACCTGCTTCCAACACTAGTAGCACTGTACTATGCCTTCCCTTCATATCTGAACTCAAAACTTTTACCAATACCTTTCGTCCTCTTGACATTAAAGTCGCCTTTCGACAAACTAACACACTTCGTAGCAATCTAGTTCACACTGCTCCTCCTGCTGCTGGTGTCTACTCTATTTCCTGTTCATCTTGTCCTCTCCAATACTTTGGCGAAACTGGCCGTACACTGAATGACAGACTTAAAGAACACAAGAGAAGTGTTAAGTCTGCAGACACTAACAATGCTCTCTTCTGCCATGTAAGGGATTCTAATCATCCCATTGATTGGTCTTCCTCCAAAATAATCTTTCCTGCCTCTACTCTACACAGGCGCCGTCTTGTAGAATCGGTTCTAATACACAATGTACCCAACATGACCTTGAGTCCTGGCTTTGTTGCTGTGGACTCTTCCCTTTCACAGTATATACTCAAATGCTCTAATCTTTCTAACAAACGTGACTTAACACAAGCTTACCCCTTCCATTTATCTTTCTTTCTCTTTCCTTCCATTTCTTTCTCTCTTCTCCCCTTTTTCTGTTCATTTTCTTCTCCTACGCTCCCTTGCTATCCTCTTCTTATTCCTATTACTATCTCCTTCGGTGGTTATAATAGGAGCTGCAGTTCTCATTATTACTACTATCCTCTACACCTTACTTTCCTCCTCAGCTCTCTCTTGCCTATTTATTGCCTATCTCTACCTCCTCATCACAATCGACTTGAGAATGGTCCAGGACGGACCGAAACGTCGTCGTCCCTTCAACTTCTTGTGTGTGGTCTAGTCAACATACTTCAGCCACGTTATTGTGACTCATCGCCTGTATATCAATCATGCCTAACTTGTCAAAAATATTTGAAAAACTAATGTACAAGCAGCTTTACTCTTATCTAGTCAAACACAATATACTTAGCTCTTGTCAATATGGCTTCAGACCCCAAAAAAGCACTAACGATGCACTTATTACTATGATTAACTTGATTCATGCAGCACTTGATAAAAACAGAGTACCCTGTTGAGTTATTTGTGGACCTGCGTAAGGCTTTTGACACTGTCAACCACCAAAACCTTCTTAAATTACATCATTATGGAGTCAGAGGACGCTCCCAGCAATACCTCAAATCTTACCTTACTGACAGGGTTCAGTATGTTTCTGTGAATAATTCAATTTCTCCCACCCTACCCATCAACATCGGTGTTCCTCAGGGCAGCATACTTGGCCCTCTCCTCTTTCCCATCTACATTAATGATCTTCCAAATGCCTCCCAACACCTCAAACCAATTCTATTTGCTGACGACACAACCTTCATTTACTCCAGTCCTGACCCCCTTGCTCTGAATGCCACAGTAAATACTGAGCTAAATAAAGTCCATCTTTGGCTAACTGCCAACAAACTCACCCTTAACATTGACAAAACTTTCTATATTCTGTTTAGCAATAAATCCTCTAATCAAATAAATATCAAAATAAACAATACCCAAATTTGTAACAAATTAGATGGCAAATTCCTTGGCGTTCTCATTGACCTCAAGTTGAATTTCCAGGGATACATTCTAAATATATAAAAAAAAGTTTCAAAAACTGTTGGCATTCTTTCTAAGAACAGATATTATGTACCCTGCCCTGGTGACTCTCTCTATTACTCCCTCATCTCTCTATATCTCAACTATGGTATTTGTGCTTGGGGTTCTACTACCCAAAATCATTTACGTCCACTAATTACTCAACACAAAGCTGCTATTAGGACAATATCAAACTCTGGCCACAGACATCACTCGGTACATCTACTCAAATCTCTGAATATGATGGATATTAAGTCGCTGCACATTCTCTCATGTGTATTATACATATATAAAACGCTGAACTGTAATGCCAATCCTGACCTCAAAAGCTTCATTGAAGGTTGTAACAGAACCCATGAGCACCACACCAGAAATAAATACAGTTTTGATATTCCAAGAGTACGAATTTATCAAACTAGAAATGCTCTACAAATCAAGGGACCCAGAATGTGGAATGACCTTCCCAACCATGTTAAAGACTGTACCTCTCTCAACCAGTTTAAGGTAAAAACGAAGCACTACCTAATAAATTCCCTGTAACCTACCTTACTGTTACGGCCCTCTCGGGACGCAACGGGGTTCTTACTCTGATGTTGTTAGAGGAAGTTATATCCGACCCCAAGCCAGTAGTGGCTTTCAAGGGATGTGATCCGTGACGCAAGTAACTTAAAGGGGAAGGGAAAGAAAGTTACGAACTTAAGACTATAATTATCACCATCACCAAATAAATAATATATAAAAGAGTGCACAGGGGGAGGGGTATTAACACTATACAAGGGGATTATTCACACAATTGTCTTCTGCTGAAGACTCTGGATCCAGACGCTCGGTGCTGAGTCCTCGGTGCTTTCTCGTGGCCTCACAACGAATCCTCTGGGAATGCTGAGCCTACCCTGGCCACAGGTCAGCCAAAACACAGGTCCACTGGGGGCACCGCCGTGGAGGCCGTCAACCACACATCCAGCTGGTCTGCTGGCAGGTTCCGGATCAGCAAGGCTGGTCAGGCCACTCCACGAACGATATAAGGGGAACGCCCTAGACAGGAGCCTCGTGGGACACCACAGATCGCTCTCCTGTCCTCAATACCCCAGTGGATGATCGTCTCCAGCAGTCGGTCCCGGGTAATCCTTCTACTGCCACTCCACTGGCAGGGTAACACACCACAGTGTTCTTCCGGGGGACGACTTCACAACTGCTGCAGCAAAGCACAAGGTATGGAGACGGCTGCCTTGGGTAGACTGACTCAGCTTTCATCACAGCAGTCCCAGGTCGACTCTGTAAGCAGACACGTCATCAATAACTGGGACACTAAAACACCTCACTTACAGGCTCAGACACAAACGCCCGACACATCCACTTCATAGATGGCGTTGTAGTCTGAGCACCACCTCACCAGAGGTCAGCAGTGGTGGTGTTGTGAGCTGCACAGGACTGGAAACTGGCCCTTGTGGCCAGTACACGCCGTCCTCACCAGGTGTCGTCGTCCGTTTGGAGGGGGTTTCGGGAGCTGACCCACAGATGCCGCGGTCATCACTGCTCCGTGCTCGGACGCTGGATCCGGGTTCCCTCTATTGTCAACCCATGTCTGTTTTCGAAAAAAAAAACACAACGCTGTTTGTCGACCTAATTGTTATTTGTGCTGCTTTTTCAGCCATGTTCCCCCCTTTTTTGTCTTTATTTTTATTTGTTCTCAACACATTTTATTCTTTAGACTCAATTAGTATTAATTTTTAGTCATTAATGTTTTTCCTGCCCGAAACGCTTTGCGTAATAGTGGCTTTAGGCATTGTATATACTAGCTCTATCTATAAATTGATCGAATTTTGGAAAATCTCTCGTATGTATGTACTTTACCTGAATAAGCATTTATTTATTTATTTATTTATTATTTATTTACTATCCTTTCTACTACACCTTTGCTCCTCACCTTTCTCTTCCCTATTTATTGCCTGTCTCTACTTCATCATAATCGACTTAAGAATGGTCCAGGACGGACCGAAACGTCGTCGTCCCTTCTCCTTCTAGTGTGTGGTCTGGTCAACATACTTTAGCCACGTTATTGTGACTCATCGCCTGCATAATGTGGAATTTATTAATGGGTTGTCAAATACGGTATTTAAAAGCGTGCAAGTCTTTTTAGGAGAACAAGTGATTGAATCTAATTCTAATTTCAATTACTAGTCTTTTATAGAAGTAAATACATACATGCCAACTTCTAAGATGGCCACGCTAAGTCGAATTGGTGCCTTTCGCAGTGATAGGAAGGGAAGTGGCATCATTAAAAATTTACTAACACCTATTTTACCAATGCGAATGAGAAAGATTTTATTAATGACTGTAAAACTAATGGGCGATCAATGTGTTTTCCCTCAGCCCTGGATATTTCTACCCTAGATCAGTATATCTTAGATAATATTGATTTACATCTAAGATTCGAACTTTCCCCCACAAGCTTGGATTCTAAATTCGAGCGCTGCAGATGCCTCTAAATTTAGAGTCCATTTGGATTATGCGAAATTATTGGTGACCCGTGTTTTTCCTTAACCAACTGCATATCTTACTTTGAATAACTCTTTGACAGCTTCAGCAGAAAGTGCAACATATACTTACAACAAGACACTATCTAAAAACTATGTCTTAGCAGCGAATCAGACGAGTCTCTTGATTGATCAGCCCTGGTCTCACGTCATACCTCATAAATTATATATGGTTGTAGTTCCAATGAGCGCTTATGCCGGTGAATATACCGAAAATGGTTTGTATTTCGAAAATGGTAAGATAAGTAATATAGCCATTTATGTAAATAATATCGCCGTATATCGTATTTTGAGTGAATTTCACCATCATTATTCGCGACTTTATTATGAAACAATTCGGGCGATAGGACTGGAGATTCCATTCTTGAATACAGACCACTTAATAGAGGAAGATCCGTATTTGTATTTAACCCAACTGCGGTAGATACAAGAGATGCTCTACCCGTAGAGAAATCCGGTAACTTATGCATGGAACTTCTTTTTGATGGGGGGTGTTACATATAACAGACTGATTCTACTCTTTGCAGAAACGACCGGGATGTTATCCATCGACCACCAAAGAACTGTTTTTTGTGATATGGGTGCTTAAAACAACAAAATAATGAAATGCCAAGAAATTAATTTAAATTTACAAGATAAACTTGGAGAACAAGTGTATTATCTCCGGTATTATAATGCCGAAGAGATTATGCAGATTGATATTTTAAAACAAAGCCCTATGAAACCTATTGTCTTTATAGCTAATATTTTACCTAGTGACAGCAAAATATATATGGGGCATTGGGTGTGTGTATATACTTAGACATGCTCACTCGCCATTTATTCTTTTTTGACAGATTTGCTCTATCGCCAGATTTTTATAGTCCTTATTTTAAAAAGTTTATTGAAAAACATAATGTTAGAGAAGTGCATACATCATTGTATAGAATCTAGAGTGATTTTAGTCTCACTTGTGGATTATATTGCATCATCTTTGTACATAAAGTTAGCCACCAGGGATTAAATTAAACCTTGCTATAGTTGAAAAATGTCTTTTCTGAAATACTTTTAGACTTAAATGATAGGCGAGTTCTATCATACACCAGACATTATTTACCTGTGATGCAGCCTTGTGAGAGAACGTTTTGCAGAGGCCTAGCTATTTGGTCTTATCAATGGTGCAAAAGATTCTTGTGTGAGACACAGCCACACGTTGATGCTTAATTATCATTTATATGAAATAAGATATTTACCAAGCATATAATAAGTACAGTGGAGATGTAGAAAGTGTAAAGAGGGTGGGGAATGTGGGGTTACTTGCTCCTTCCATAATATTAAGGGGGGATGCGTGGGGTCTCTGGCCTATAAAATTCCGAGACGAGACAAGAGCCTTCATCATACAGAATACTGCTGTTTGAGAACATGGGCAACCCACAACAGCAACAAGATGCCTGTCCAAAGTTGGTCACCCTTGAGGCCCCTAGTGAGTACTGTTTTTTTTTTAATTATTAGTAAGAGTTACGGTCATCTACTAACTTTATAAAGTAAATCTCTCTCTTTTCAGCTAATTTTACTGGGTCTGTTCACATTTGTAGAGTTGTGATACTACAGGGTAGTTCTATGCTGCAATGTTTGCTGCTAAGTGGCACAGCTAGAGTTACCTGTTGTGACCACCAGAGGCTCAACCCCGAAAAGACAGAGGTGAGTTAATACGTATAAAAGTAATGTATACTCATATATATATATATATATATATATATATATATATATATATATATATATATATATATATATATATATATATATATATTTATATATATATTTATATATATATTTATATATATATATATATATATATATTTTGGTAGCAGTCTTTCCTGTAGACATATATTATTAAATATGACCGAAAAAGTAAGATTAATAATTCTGACACGAATTTTCTCAATCTTTCGTACATTTCGCTTCACTGTTGGAGGTAAATCAAAAATCAATTCTCCAAAATTCATTTTTATTTCTAGTCTGACGCGACACGAGCGCGTTTCGTAAAACTTATTACATTTTCAAAGACTTTAGTTCACAAATACACAACTGAATAGAACTTACTCATCTCCGATTTTATATCTACATTTGAGTGAGGTAGAAGGGGTGATGTGGCATTAACACAAGACAGAACAAGAGTATTAATAGGGTATTAATTTCATCAACACAAGACAGAACACGAAACAATGGATATTGAATAGAAGTGTTTGTAGAAAGCCTATTGGTCCATATTTCTTGATGCTTCTATATTGGAGCGGAGTCTTGAGGTGGGTAGAATATAGTTGTGCAATAATTGGCTGTTGATTGCTGGTGTTGACTTCTTGATGTGTAGTGCCTCGCAAACGTCAAGCCGCCTGCTATCGCTGTATCTATCGATGATTTCTGTGTTGTTTACTAGGATTTCTCTGGCGATGGTTTGGTTGTGGGAAGAGATTATATATTCCTTAAGAAATAAATAAAAACTAGAAATAAAAAGACTAGAAAGAATAGAAATAAAAATGAATTTTGGAGAATTGATTTTTGATTTACCTCCAACAGTGAAGCGAAATGTATGAAAGATTGAGAAAATTCGTGTCAGAATTATTAATCTTACTTTTTCGGTCATATTTAATAATATATATATATATATATATATATATATATATATATATATATATATATATATATATATATATATATATATATATATATATATATATCGTACCTAGTAGCCAGAACTCACTTCTGAGCCTACTATGCAAGGCCCGATTTGCCTAATAAGCCAAGTTTTCATGAATTAATTGCTTTTCGACTACCTAACCTACCTAACCTAACCTAACCTAACTTTTTCGGCTATCTAACCTAACCTAACCTATAAAGATAGGTTAGGTTAGGTTAGGTTCAGTCATATATCTACGTTAATTTTAACATCAATAAAAAAAAATTGACCTCTTACATAATGAAATGGGTTGCTTTATCATTTCATAAGAAAAAAATTGGAGAAAATATATTAATTCATGAAAACTTGGCTTATTAGGCAAATCGGGCCTTGCATTGTAGGCTGAAAAGTGAGTTCTGGCTACTAGGTACGACATATATATATATATATATATATATATATATATATATATATATATATATATATATATGCAAACAAGCCTGAATGGTCCCCAGGACTATATACAACTGAAAACTCACACCCCAGAAGTGACTCGAACCCATATTCCCACAACTGGTATGTACAGGGACGCCTTAATCCGCTTGACCATCACGACCGGACAAAAGGAAGTGATAGCCGAGGCTATATGAACCACTTCCCCGCCGGCACTCGGATGGTAATCTTGGGCATAGCATTTTATCAAATCACCTCATTCTTTGGGGCACACGTGAGGAACACAAATGCAAACAAGCCTGAATGGTCCCCAGGACTATATACAACTGAAAACTCACACCCCAGAAGTGACTCGAACCCATACTCCCACAACTGGTATGTACAGGGACGCCTTAATCCGCTTGACCATCACGACCGGACAAAAGGAAGTGATAGCCGAGGCTATATGAACCACTTCCCCGCCGGCACTCGGATGGTAATCTTGGGCATAGCATTTTATCAAATCACCTCATTCTTTGGGGCACACGTGAGGAACACAAATGCAAACAAGCCTGAATGGTCCCCAGGACTATATACAACTGAAAACTCACACCCCAGAAGTGACTCGAACCCATACTCCCACAACTGGTATGTACAGGGACGCCTTAATCCGCTTGACCATCACGACCGGACAAAAGGAAGTGATAGCCGAGGCTATATGAACCACTTCCCCGCCGGCACTCGGATGGTAATCTTGGGCATAGCATTTTATCAAATCACCTCATTCTTTGGGGCACACGTGAGGAACACAAATGCAAACAAGCCTGAATGGTCCCCAGGACTATATACAACTGAAAACTCACACCCCAGAAGTGACTCGAACCCATACTCCCACAACTGGTATGTACAGGGACGCCTTAATCCGCTTGACCATCACGACCGGACAAAAGGAAGTGATAGCCGAGGCTATATGAACCACTTCCCCGCCGGCACTCGGATAACTATGCCCAAGGCACTATGCTACTACTCGGCACTATGCCCAAGATTACCATCCGAGTGCCGGCGGGGAAGTGGTTCATATAGCCTCGGCTATCACTTCCTTTTGTCCGGTCGTGATGGTCAAGCGGATTAAGGCGTCCCTGTACATACCAGTTGTGGGAGTATGGGTTCGAGTCACTTCTGGGGTGTGAGTTTTCAGTTGTATATAGTCCTGGGGACCATTCAGGCTTGTTTGCATTTGTGTTCCTCACGTGTGCCCCAAAGAATGAGGTGATTTGATAAAATGCTATGCCCAAGATTACCATCCGAGTGCCGGCGGGGAAGTGGTTCATATAGCCTCGGCTATCACTTCCTTTTGTCCGGTCGTGATGGTCAAGCGGATTAAGGCGTCCCTGTACATACCAGTTGTGGGAGTATGGGTTCGAGTCACTTCTGGGGTGTGAGTTTTCAGTTGTATATAGTCCTGGGGACCATTCAGGCTTGTTTGCATTTGTGTTCCTCACGTGTGCCCCAAAGAATGAGGTGATTTGATAAAATGCTATGCCCAAGATTACCATCCGAGTGCCGGCGGGGAAGTGGTTCATATAGCCTCGGCTATCACTTCCTTTTGTCCGGTCGTGATGGTCAAGCGGATTAAGGCGTCCCTGTACATACCAGTTGTGGGAGTATGGGTTCGAGTCACTTCTGGGGTGTGAGTTTTCAGTTGTATATAGTCCTGGGGACCATTCAGGCTTGTTTGCATTTGTGTTCCTCACGTGTGCCCCAAAGAATGAGGTGATTTGATAAAATGCTATGCCCAAGATTACCATCCGAGTGCCGGCGGGGAAGTGGTTCATATAGCCTCGGCTATCACTTCCTTTTGTCCGGTCGTGATGGTCAAGCGGATTAAGGCGTCCCTGTACATACCAGTTGTGGGAGTATGGGTTCGAGTCACTTCTGGGGTGTGAGTTTTCAGTTGTATATAGTCCTGGGGACCATTCAGGCTTGTTTGCATTTGTGTTCCTCACGTGTGCCCCAAAGAATGAGGTGATTTGATAAAATGCTATGCCCAAGATTACCATCCGAGTGCCGGCGGGGAAGTGGTTCATATAGCCTCGGCTATCACTTCCTTTTGTCCGGTCGTGATGGTCAAGCGGATTAAGGCGTCCCTGTACATACCAGTTGTGGGAGTATGGGTTCGAGTCACTTCTGGGGTGTGAGTTTTCAGTTATATATATATATATATATATATATGTACGACATATATATATATATATGTCGTACCTAGTAGCCAGAACGCACTTCTCAGCCTACTATGCAAGGCCCGATTTGCCTAATAAGCCAAGTTTTCCTGAATTAATATATTTTCTCTAATTTTTTTCTTATGAAATGACAAAGCTACCCATTTCATTATCTATGAGGTCAATTTTTTTTATTGGAATTAAAATTAACGTAGATATATGACCGAACCTAACCAACCCTACCTAACCTAACCTAACCTATCTTTATCGGTTAGGTTAGGTTAGGTAGCCGAAAAAGTTAGGTTAGGTTAGGTTAGGTAGGTTAGGTATTCGAAAACACATTAATTCATGAAAACTTGGCCTATTAGGCAAATCGGGCCTTGCATAGTAGGCTGAGAAGTGCGTTCTGGCTACTAGGTACGACATATATATATATATATATATATATATATATATATATATATATATATATATATATATATATATATATGTATATATATATATATATATATATATATATATATATATATTCACCTTCTGAAGATGTATTTAATATACGAAAGTACTTAAGGAAATTTCTTGTTTCATTTTTCCTCCGTGGTCTGACATTGTCACATTCTTAATCACGTGTTTATTTTCGTGATATACACACATATATATATATATATATATATATATATATCGTACCTAATAGCCAGAACGCACTTCTCAGCCTACTATTCAAGGCCCGATTTGCCTAATAAGCCAAGTTTTCCTGAATTAATATATTTTTTCTAATTTTTTTCTTATGAAATGATAAAGCTACCTATTTCATTATGTATGAGGTCAATTTTTTTTTATTGGAGTTAAAATTAACGTAGATATATGACCGAATCGGGCCTTGCATAGTAGGCTGAGAAGTGCGTTCTGGCTACTAGGTACGACATATATATATATATATATATATATATATATATATATATATATATATATATATATATATATATATATATATATATATATATGTCGTACCTAGTTGCCAGAACGCACTTCTCAGCCTACTATGCAAGGCCCGATTCGGTCATATATCTACGTTAATTTTAACTCCAATAAAAAAAAATTGACCTCATACATAATGAAATGGGTAGCTTTACCATTTCATAAGAAAAAAATTAGAAAAATTATATTAATTCAGGAAAACTTGGCTTATTAGGCAAATCTGGCCTTGAATTATAGGCTGAGAAGTGCGTTCTGGCTATTAGGTACGATATATATATATATATATATATATATATATATATATATATATATATATATATATATATATATATATATATATATATATGTATATATATATATATATATATATATATATATATACATATATATATATATATACATATATATATATATATATATATATATATATATATATATATATATATATATATATATATATATATATATATATATATATATATATATATATATATATACATATATATATATATATATATATATATATATATATATATATATATATATATATATATATATATATATATACATATATATATATATATATATATATATATATATATATATATATGTATATATATATATATATATATATATATATATATATATATATATATATACATATATATATATATATATATATATATATATATATATATGTATATATATATATATATATATATATATATATATATATATATATATATATATATATATATATATATATATATATATATATATATATGTCGTACCTAGTAGCCAGAACGCACTTCTCAGCCTAATATGCAAGACCAAATTTGCCTAATAAGCCAAGTTTTCCTGAATTAATATATTTTCTCTAATTTTTTTCTTATGAAATGATAAAGCTACCCATTTCATTATGTATAAGGTCAATTTTTTTTATTGGAGTTAAAATTAACGTAGATATATGACCGAACCTAACCAACCCTACCTAACCTAACCTATCTTTATAGGTTAGGTTAGGTTAGGTAGCCGAAAAAGTTAGGTTAGGTTAGGTTAGGTAGGTTAGGTAGTCGAAAAACAATTAATTCATGAAAACTTGGCTTACTAGGCAAATTTGACCTTGCATAGTAGGCTGAGAAGTGAGTTCTGGCTACTAGGTACGACATATATATATATATATATATATATATATGTCGTACCTAGTAGCCAGAACTCACTTCTCAGCCTACTATTCAAGGCCCGATTTGCCTAATAAGCCAAGTTTTCCTGAATTAATATATTTACTATAATTTTTTTCTTATGAAATGATAAAGCAACCCTTTTCTCTATGTATGAGGTCAATTTTTTTTTATTGGAGTTAAAATTAACGTAGATATATGACCGAACCTAACCAACCCTACCTAACCTAACCTAACCTATATTTATAGGTAAGGTTAGGTTAGGTAGCCAAAAAAAGCTAGGTTAGGTTAGGTTAGGTAGGTTAGGTAGACGAAAAAACATTAATTCATGAAAACTTGGCTTATTAGGCAAATCGGGCCTTGAATAGTAGGCTGAGAAGTGCGTTCTGGCTATTAGGTACAACATATATATATATATATATATATATATATATATATATATATATATATATATATATATATATATATATATATATGTATATATATATATATATATATATATATATATATATATATATGTCGTACCTAATAGCCAGAACGTACTTCTCAGCCTACTATTCAAGGCCCGATTTGCCTAATAAGCCAAGTTTTCATGAATTAATGTTTTTTCGTCTACCTAACCTACCTAACCTAACCTAACCTAGCTTTTTTTGGCTACCTAACCTAACCTTACCTATAAATATAGGTTAGGTTAGGTTAGGTAGGGTTGGTTAGGTTCGGTCATATATCTACGTTAATTTTAACTCCAATAAAACAAATTTACCTCATACATAGAGAAAAGGGTTGCTTTATCATTTCATAAGAAAAAAATTATAGTAAATATAATAATTCAGGAAAACTTGGCTTATTAGGCAAATCTGGCCTTGAATAGTAGGCTGAGAAGTGAGTTCTGGCTACTAGGTACGACATATATATATATATATATATATATATATATATATATATATATATATATATATATATATATATATATATATATATATATATATATATATATATATATATATATATATATATATATATATATGTCGTACCTAGTAGCCAGAACTCACTTCTCAGCCTACTATTCAAGGCCCGATTTGCCTAATAAGCCAAGTTTTCCTGAATTAATATATTTACTATAATTTTTTTCTTATGAAATGATAAAGCAACCCTTTTCTCTATGTATGAGGTCAATTTTTTTTTTATTGGAGTTAAAATTAACGTAGATATATGACCGAACCTAACCAACCCTACCTAACCTAACCTAACCTATATTTATAGGTAAGGTTAGGTTAGGTAGCCAAAAAAAGTTAGGTTAGGTTAGGTTAGGTAGGTTAGGTAGACGAAAAAACATTAATTCATGAAAACTTGGCTTATTAGGCAAATCGGGCCTTGAATAGTAGGCTGAGAAGTGCGTTCTGGCTATTAGGTACGACATATATATATATATATATATATGTTTCATTGAATATGACCGCATATTCTGTATTTATTATTTTCTGGTTTAGGGCTTCTATCCCTCTAACTATTTTCTTAGCATCAGGGCTTAATTGAAATAGGAGTTCTCCAAAACTCATTTTCGTACTTTTAAGGTGAAGAAAAGAAGTGATTTACTATAGAGTGTATTACAGTTATTTGTATAATTTGCACGACGTTTCGAACCTCCATGGTTCATTCTCAAGTGAACAGATCTTACAATACTAGTTGATTTTATACCCGCATTAGGTCAGGTGATAATACAATGAAGGTGAAAACATGGGGGGATACATAAGGGATAAACATAGGGGCTGCAGAAGGCTTATTGGCCCATACGAGGCATCTCCTATCTAAACACAAAGATTAATCCAGTGTAATTGGCCTGTTATGTTGGACATTGTCTTCTGTGTTGGCATCGATATGTTCTTGTCTTGTCCTTACTCTCATGGTGGGTAGAGTAAATAGTTCCGTGATTTGGGTGTTCATGGTAGGTCGCTCTATTCTTATGTGAATTGCCTCAAGAATTTGTAATCTTCTTGAATCTTGGGTTTTGTCTATTATGCAAGTATTCTTGTTCAACATTTCTCTTGTTAGAGTAATGTCATGGGCTTGTCTCATGTGATTCCTAGGGGCACCAGATTGAAGATGGCATGTCAAACGCCTCGTCAGCTTGGTCGACGTCATACCTATGTACTTACATTGAAGGTTACATCCTTCGTGGGGGCAAGTGTACATGTATACAACGCTTGACTGCTGTAGAGGGTTCTCCGTCGGCTTCGGGCTGTTTTTGATAAGGAGTTCGGAAGTCTTCTTGGTTTTGTAGAATATTATCAGGTTTATGTTTTGGTTAGGAGTAGTGCTTTTTACTCCTTTACGGATTATTTCTTTCATTATTCTTTCCTCTTTTATATGTTCACTGTGCGTGGTTGATTTGTAATATAATTTTATTGGGGGTGTTGTGGTTTCTGTTCTAGGTTCTGAATTATACCAACGGTCCAAGTGTCTTCTTATAGCAGCGTTTATTTCCGCGTTGCTATATCCGTTGTTCACCAATACCTGAGTTACTCTTTCAAACTCTCTACTCACGTTGCTCCATTCAGAGCAATGGGTGAGCGCTCGACGAATATAAGCATTGAGAACACTGGCTTTGTATCTTTGGGGGCACTCACTTCTACCGTTCAGGCATAATCCTATGTTGGTGGGCTTGGTATATACGTTGGTGCTTAAAGAGGTTCCTGTTTTTGTTATTAGTACATCCAAGAATGGCAGACTGTTATTTTCACTATTTTCATGTGTAAATCGGAGTACTGACTCTCTCTCTAGGTGTCTTTTTAGGTCAATTAGTTCATCTGAGTCTTTTACTATTACGAATATGTCATCTACATAACGGCAGTATACAGTTGGTTTTTGTCTGCTACTGAAGACCCTATCTTCGATGGTTCCCATATAAAAATTAGCAAATAAAACTCCTAAGGGGGAGCCCATTGCTACTCCGTCTATTTGTAAATACATGTCTTCTTGTGGACTGATGAAAGGGGCTTCCTTTGTACATGCTTCGAGAAGACTTTTCAAGTGTGGCTCAGGTATGTCTAATTTGGGGGTGCTCTCGTCTCTGTATACTCTGTCCAGTATCATTCCTATGGTTGTGTCGACTGGGACGTTGGTAAAAAGGGATTCAACGTCCAGGGAAGCGATGATTCCATCGGGCTGGGTAGATTTGATCAATTCTAGGAAATCTGCTGATGATTGTAGACTAAACTTACTTGGAGTGTATGGAGTTAGGAGTTCATTGAGTTTCTTTGCCAGGTGATAAGTTGGGGTTGGTATTTGGCTGATTATAGGGCGTAGTGGGTTACCTGGTTTATGCGTCTTAACATTGCCGTAGGCATATCCTAAGCAATAGTCGCCTTGAAGTTTATTGAAATGCACACTACCTTTCTTTGCGTTGATTGCTGTAATTGTTTTGTTTACTTTCCGCTTAAGGTCTTCTACGGGGTTCCTCGTGATTCGTTGAAATTTGGAGTCGTCACTTAGGATGTCGCTAATTTTGTTCATGTATTCATGGGTAGGAATCAATACATATGCTGCTGTTTTGTCGGCTTTTCTTATTGTTACGTCTTTCAGATTTTTTAGTTGTTTCGCTGCTTCTTTGAGTCGTGGGGTTAAGATTGTAGATGAATATGTTCCTCGTTTTTTCCCTGCTTCTGCAAGTAGTTCAGCTTGAAGTGTGTCAGTGGTGATGACTTTTTTGTTGTCTTCTAGCTTATGGATATCGTCCAGAAGCATTTCGATTTCCAGGCGTTTTTGATGCATCTTTGGTTTAGATAAGAATTGACAATTTAGACCAAGATTTAAGAGGTCTCGTTGGTCCTGGGTAAGATCATAAGAAGTCAGGTTAAAGTAGCCATCTTTAGGACGAGGGATTTTTAGCTGTCCACCGTTTAGGGATGTTAACTTACGGAGTGTCTTTGTTTCTACAAGAGTTTTATGTTGTTGTTTCAGGTTAAATAGTTCACTGTTGATGGTTTGCTTGAGTTGGATAGGGATGTCGTACTGGGTCCATTTGTTTAACAGATGCTCCGCCTGCTCTATAAAGGTTTGGAGGGCTTCCTTCTTCTTGTTTAGTTGATGCCGAATGAGCTCTTGCCTATACCTATAGGTAAACTCTGTATTGCGGACTGCTGGGTCATGTGGTTTTATATTGGTGTATACTGGCAGCAGGTTTTCTTTCAAACATGTTTCATTGAATATGACCGCATATTCTGTATTTATTATTTTCTGGTTTAGGTTTTTTATTTTTATTATTTTCTGGTTTATGGGAACCATCGAAGATAGGGTCTTCAGTAGCAGACAAAAACCAACTGTATACTGCCGTTATGTAGATGACATATTCGTAATAGTAAAAGACTCAGATGAACTAATTGACCTAAAAAGACACCTAGAGAGAGAGTCAGTACTCCGATTTACACATGAAAATAGTGAAAATAACAGTCTGCCATTCTTGGATGTACTAATAACAAAAACAGGAACCTCTTTAAGCACCAACGTATATACCAAGCCCACCAACATAGGATTATGCCTGAACGGTAGAAGTGAGTGCCCCCAAAGATACAAAGCCAGTGTTCTCAATGCTTATATTCGTCGAGCGCTCACCCACTGCTCTGAATGGAGCACCGTGAGTAGAGAGTTTGAAAGAGTAACTCAGGTATTGGTGAACAACGGATATAGCAACGCGGAAATAAACGCTGCTATAAGAAGACACTTGGACCGTTGGTATAATTCAGAACCTAGAACAGAAACCACAACACCCCCAATAAAATTATATTACAAATCAACCATGCACAGTGAACATATAAAAGAGGAAAGAATAATGAAAGAAATAATCCGTAAAGGAGTAAAAAGCACTACTCCTAACCAAAACATAAACCTGATAATATTCTACAAAACCAAGAAGACTTCCGAACTCCTTATCAAAAACAGCCCGAAGCCGACGGAGAACCCTCTACAGCAGTCAAGCGTTGTATACATGTACACTTGCCCCCACGAAGGATGTAACCTTCAATGTAAGTACATAGGTATGACGTCGACCAAGCTGACGAGGCGTTTGACATGCCATCTTCAATCTGGTGCCCCTAGGAATCACATGAGACAAGCCCATGACATTACTCTAACAAGAGAAATGTTGAACAAGAATACTTGCATAATAGACAAAACCCAAGATTCAAGAAGATTACAAATTCTTGAGGCAATTCACATAAGAATAGAGCGACCTACCATGAACACCCAAATCACGGAACTATTTACTCTACCCACCAAGAGAGTAAGGACAAGACAAGAACATATCGATGCCAACACAGAAGACAATGTCCAACATAACAGGCCAATTACACTGGATTAATCTTTGTGTTTAGATAGGAGATGCCTCGTATGGGCCAATAAGCCTTCTGCAGCCCCTATGTTTATCCCTTATGTATCCCCCCATGTTTTCACCTTCATTGTATTATCACCTGACCTAATGCGGGTATAAAATCAACTAGTATTGTAAGATCTGTTCACTTGAGAATGAACCATGGAGGTTCGAAACGTCGTGCAAATTATACAAATAAGTGTAATACACTCTATAGTAAATCACTTCTTTTCTTCACCTTAAAAGTACGAAAATGAGTTTTGGAGAACTCCTATTTCAATTAAGCCCTGATGCTAAGAAAATAGTTAGAGGGATAGAAGCCCTAAACCAGAAAATAATAAATACAGAATATGCGGTCATATTCAATGAAACATGTTTGAAAGAAAACCTGCTGCCAGTATACACCAATATATATATATATATATATATATAACTGAAAACACACACCCCAGAAGTGACTCGAACCCATACTCCCAGAAGCAACGCAACTGGTATGTACAAGACGCCTTAATCCACTTGACCATCACGACCGGACATAATGAGGTGATAGCCGAGGCTATTTGAACCACCCCACCGCCGGCACTCGGATAGTAATCTTGGGCATAGCATTTTACCAAATCACCAATGCCCAAGATTACTATCCGAGTGCCGGCGGTGAGTTGGTTCAAATAGCCTCGGCTATCACCTCATTATGTCCGGTCGTGACGGTCAAGTGGATTAAGGCGTCTTGTACATACCAGTTGCGTTGCTTCTGGGAGTATGGGTTCGAGTCACTTCTGGGGTGTGAGTTTTCAGTTGCATATTGTCCTGGGGACCATTCAGGCTTGTTCGCATATATATATATATATATATATATATATATATATATATATATATATATATATATATATATATATATATATATATATATATATATATATATATATATATATATATATGTCGTACCTAGTAGCCAGAACGCACTTCTCAGCCTACTATGCAAGGCCCGATTTGCCTAATAAGCCAAGTTTTCATGAATTTATATATTTTCTCTATTTTTTTCGTATGAAATGATAAAGCTACCCATTTCATTATGTATGAGGTCAATTTTTTTTTATTGGTGTTAAAATTAACGTAGATATATGACCGAACCTAACCAACTCTACCTAACCTAACCTAACCTATCTCTATAGTTTAGCTTAGGTTAGGTAGCCGAAAAAGTTAGGTTAGGTTAGGTAGGTTAGGTAGTCGAAAAAACAATTGATTCATGAAAACTTGGCTTATTAGGCAAATCGGGCCTTGCATTGTAGGCCGAGAAGTGCGTTCTGGCTACTAGGTACGACACACACACATATATATATATATATATATATATATATATATATATATATATATATATATATATATATATATATATATATATATATATATTGTGACGGTGTTCCCCCCCTTATAATTCTCCCACGCCTGCAATAAGAGTCATGTCTACTTTTCCCAAGCGTTCTCTACGTTGCAGGCTACAATTTGATATATGGGAGAGAGTAGATTGTTCTCGGAGAGCCGAGAAATTTGTGAAATAGTAATATTTTGGCCTGTGGTATAGGCCCTTTAGGGAGCCAAGATGGCGCTTGCCTCCCTGATTTCCCGCCAAAACCTTGTGACGTCAGTGGCACCGGATTGGTCACCGACAGCAATGTGGCACCGGGAGCCAATGAAAACCTCCCGTGGCGAAAGTGACGTCACGAAGGAAGGGGGTCCAGGTCGCGCGCCACTCAGGCGCCATCAGTCAGACACGACACGTCATAGAGGTCGGACGTGCGACGGTTGGTCCTGTCAGTTGGACAGTTGTTTCCCGCTCCCGTGGATTTACGCGTTACCTGAAGTCCGCCAGTACTCTGAGAAGTCTTTCCTAGTTCATGTGTTGAACGAGAAGAGGGAATTGACGGTTATTTGAGCAACAAGTGCTCCAGTCAGGTACTGTGCAAGAAGCCGTGAATCCGTGCAGTGACGTATGTGACGTCTGTGGAAGTTCACCAGTTCGTGACAGCGTAGTGGCTGACAGAGCCACTGGGTAGCTGAGGAAGGAGAGGACTATTTGGGGAAACCGGACGACTGTAGCTGAGACGTAGGCGACAGCCGTTGCTGGGAGAAGACGACGGCCAGGAGACCGACTCCAACCCTTCGAGAAGTCAAGAAGGAGGACGGACCTGCAGTGAGGAGGTACGGAGACGACGCGCTAAACGGTGTGACGACGAGAGGCTCTGGTAGGACACGACGACGTGTCGTGTGGGGGCGTTCTTGACACGAGGACCAGGAGCTTCATCTCGACTCTCATCGGAGGATAGGGTGAAGTAGGTGTTTCTAGTTCCCTCCCCATTCCCCTTTAGTTAGATATATTATTCGGCTATATTATCTAGCCTGAGGATTTTATATGTCGTGAGCAAGTCTCACCCATGTCACGGTAAAGCACCAGTGTGCTAGACAGTACTATCAAGAGTACTTGTAATATTCATGTTGATTATTGGTGTGTACAGGCACCAGGAACAAGTGATAAATTTACTGTGTTGTGTATATCTTTCTATAGATTTTGATATGAACATATAGTGGTAAATTGTATATAATATTATGCCAGTATTTGGAAGTTAGGCTGTGTGCCCAGTGTGACGGTAACGCATTGGTGTTCGGCTGTTCAAAGCTAGGGGTATGGCCTCGTCACATAGAATAAAAAAAAATAGAAAATCTGGAACTTCGTCTGTGGTAAGGTAAGGAGAAGACACACAAAACACAAGTAAATTTTAACAATGCAATTTTAATTACGTTAGATAAACAAAACATGAATAAAATGGACATACAAATTCGTATAATAAAATCAATCAATCAAAATAATAAGAATAATTAAATGAAAAAATGAAAAGTTACGTTAAGACAAGTGAGCAATAACAAGCTGTGTAATATACAATAAAATGAGAGGTGCGGGAATATTGGCTTTAAGCTATCACCTCTCTTAGTACACTTAAGCCAAAGCTCAGTCTACCAGGAAGAAGTGTTAACCGTATGAAAGCACTGAATATTCTGAGGACTGAGGTCGTGGCGGCCCCAGACATCAAGTAGTATGGGGGGGTGGAGTGCAGTTGCAGCCAGACCGGCGGCCAATCAGCGAGTAGCCGGCAACAAGACAGGTAGTTTGGCGGTTTGAGGCTGAGTAGGTGTCCCTGGCTGCATACTTTTTGCGCTCTGGCAAACCTTGGAGATGTTGTTGTCGTTGTTGGACATTTCTTCCATAGTAGTTTTATATATTTGTTGCGACGTATTTTTGGAGGGAAGAGCAGGCTCAATCTCTTGAAGGAGATTATCGTCACAACTCTCCCCCGAAGCCTGCGGTTCTGGAAGAAGTACGTCGTTATGTGGTGGAGTAATGGATGGAGTCGCTTCTACTTCATAAACTCTGGAGAGATCATTGGCTAAGATGTTGTCGGAATCTTGGTATAGTGTGTCACCAGGTTGAATTTCTGCAGTTAGCAAACCCATAGTAGAAGACGTTGAGATGAGAAGTGGGCGTGCTGCAGGAGGTGTAGGGTGGTGTGGTCCGTGTTGATGGTGGACCGAGCACTTTTCAGGTGTGGAGTGAAGTGCTGGAGCTTCAGGATGATGAAGAGTAGCTCCTTGCCAATTGTTCCATAGTTCCTTGTAGCAGTAGTCACTGACAGGTGTATTCTCCTCGCCTCGTTGCTGCATCACGACACCACCAACGTCGGTACCACTGGCGTCGACATGGAGGATGAAGGGCTTATCTGACGAGGTGAGAGTGGAATTAGAATAGGGCAAAGGAGCACGATTATTATCCTGAAAGTATTTGGGAAGATCATTAAGGAATTCGGAATTAGAAAGCGCTGACTCCTTGTCAGTGCTTTCGGGAGGAGAAGCTGGGAAGGTCTCACTGTGGATGTAGGGTTCTGTGGAGGTAGAACAGTTAATCAGGACAGTGGGAGGAGTACCATTATATTGCTTCAGGAGGTTGACGTGGCACAGCTGGGTCTTCCGCCGCCTATCTGGAGTCTCTATGACGTAGTTGTTGTTACTTCTGCACTCTTTGACGCGGTAGGGTCCTGAAAACCTGTTTTGTAAAGGTGAACCTGGGATAGGGAAGTATGCTAGAATGAAGTCTCCTGGCTTAAATTTTCGTACTTTGCTGGTCTGGTCGTAATGAGTTTTCATCCTCTCCTGGGCTTTCAATAGATTATCATGGACAAAGCGGTGGACTCTCTCTTGAATGTGTTGAAGGTTTTGAAGAAACTGGGGCACATTCTGATGCTCACTGAAGGTGGCATCTCTGAGAGAGTCTTTGAAAGCCTTAAGGGGAGTACGGCACTTACGGCCGTAGAGCATCTCATAAGGAGATACTCCTAAGGACTCATTGGGGAGACTTCTGTAAATACACATTATAAGGTCAATCTGCTTATCCCAATCCTTAGAGGTTTCACTACAAAACTTTTTCAAGAGTGCTTTGATAGTCTGATGACTACATTCAAGAGAACCCTGTGAAGCAGGATGATAGGGGCTGGACAATACCTGTTTGATGTTGAACTCCTCCAGTGTCCTTTTGAAGAGATCACTGGTGAAGTTGGTACCACAGTCGCTCTGAATCTCCCTGGGAAATCCGTATTGAGTGAAGATCTTCAATAGATGTTTTACAACCGTAGCAGCCGTGATGTTCTTCACTGGAACTGCTATGGGAAATCTGGTGGTAGGACACAGGATGGTTAGGATGTAGGCGTTACCTGAACTGGTCCGAGGTAAAGGACCAACACAGTCTATTATGAGTCTGTGGAAAGGTTCCGCAGGCACCTGTATGGGAATCAGTGGCGCTCTGGGAATGGAGATGTTCGGTTTGCCTGCCATCTGACATGTATGACACTGTTTTACGTACTGTTTGACGCTATTTACCATACCTGGCCAGTAGTAGTCTTGACGAATTCCATGGTAAGTCTTGTTGAAGCCGTAGTGGGAGAGTGCTCCGTGGGCCAGGTGTAGAATAGTGGGCCGCAGGCTGGTAGGAATCACAAGTTGTTCGATGTTGGCCCAATCGTCCTCCTCCTTCAGTTTACTGGGTCTATATCTGCGGTAGAGCAAGTCGTTCTCTAGGAAGAACCCAGGAATACTGTCGGGTTGAGTCTCAGCCTGGAAAAACAATGGTGTTAAAGTAAGATCTTCCCTCTGCAACTTACGGAACTCCAACTTGGTCAGATGCGGGGGTAGTTTCTGAGGGTCTTGAGGGACAGCGGTAGTAGTAGAGTCAGCTGGCTGTGGACGTGCGGCTTGTGCACGGGTGGTCACAAGAACCGGAGGAGAAACTTCATCACTCTCTTGAACCTCTGCTGGAACATACTCTAGAATAGGGTTACTTGGCACAGAGTTACACACCTGGGGTTTGTCCATGACGATCAGGTTGGTCGGTTGCAGGTCTTCTGCCAAGTCGTTGCCTAGGAGAAGTTGCACTCCAGGCATGGGAAAAGGCTTTTCCCTGACGGCGACTTGGACTTCTCCGTTCACGTAGGGACAATCCAGGTGGACTCTGGCGAGAGGGTATGGAGTGGTAGCAGTGAGGTCAGTGATGAAGACAGTTTCTCCGGTGTAGACGATGTTGGGCACAGCCGACTTCAAGATGATCGATTGAAGAGCCGCTGTGTCCCTCAAGATCTTCAATTTGAAACGTCCCTCCGGATTTGAACCGTTGGCAGAGACAGTTCCAGTATACAGGTGGTTACTGAAAAGAGAAAGATCATTAGCATTAACACCAACATTCATCACAGGCTTACCGGACTTAGGAGGAGTTGGTTTGGGTTTCTGTGGGTCAGTGGTTCCCTTGTATTGAGACTTACCACACTTGTCTATGGTATGTCCATAGAGTCTACAATACTTGCAGTACAGTTGCGAACAGCTTGATCGGTGTCCACTTTCTCGTAACTGTACCACGACTTCTTACTGGAGGATGGTTCGGGTGTCAGGCGGTGGATGAGGCTGTAAGTGTCAGCCGACTTAGCACACTTCAGGTAGTCGGTTTCTTCTTTATCTGCTAAGTAGAGACGGACAGGAGGCGGCACACGCCTCAAGAATTCTTCAACTAACATCAGGTTGACGAGTTCTGTAAAAGTAGAGACATGTGCTGCTTCCAGCCATTTCATGAAATATCTCCGTTTTGTGTTAGCAAACTCGAGGAAGGTAGTGGTACTTGCCTTCAGGTGGTCACGGAATTTCCTTCTATAACTTTCAGTAGAGAGGAGCTAGGCGTCCAACACTGCTTGTTTCAGAGTGTGGTAGTCATTCTCAGACGCCAAAGTACTGAGTGTGACTGCAGCTCTACCTGTAAGATGGACTCTGAGAAGTGTGGCCCATTGGTCGACAGGCCAACTGAGTTGATTAGCAAGGGTTTCAAAGGTGGTAAAAAACACATCAACTTCTGCTTCTACAAAGGATGGCATTAACTTACTTGCATGTGATATATTAAAACTGACGGGAAGATTGGCAGGAGCTTGCTGGCGTTGAGCAAGGTGTGAAGTTTCCAACGTGTATTCTCGTTGACGACACTCTAGAGCCAGAGTCGCTTGTTGCTTGTCATGTTCGCGTTGCATCTCCAACTCGCGTTGTTTGGTTTCAAGCTGTACTCGTTCCCGCTCACGGAGTAGTGCAACCTCACGTTCCTGGAGGGCGAGTCCACGTTCGTGTTCTTCTCTCCTCAAAGCAGCCTCACGTTCGTGTTCTTCTCTCCTCAAAGCAGCCTCACGTTCGTGTTCTTCCCTTCTCAAAGCAGCTTCGCGTTCTCTGAGGGTGATTTCTCGTTCTTGTTCTTCCCTCCGTATGGCAGCTGTTCGTTCTTCAATCTTGGCCAGCTCTAGTTTGAGTTTCATCGTCGCCAAATCAGTTTTATCTGCAATATAGTAAGTTTCATGAGTTTCAGAGTCTATCTTACCTTGCTCTAAATAGTAATCCAGCAACAGGTTGTGTAGGTCATTTTTGTTGGCTTGGTAGGGAACTTCTAGTTGATACTCATGTGCAAGAGTTTGTAATTCAGTCCTCTTGGCACGACTTAAAGTCCCTATTTCACCTGCTGGATTTGCACGGAAAGCTTGGAGACGAAACATGGTGAAATTAGCAAATAAATGTACAACGAATATTCAGTTATAGCGAATGTCAGAAACAGGACAACGTGGCAACTGGTACCTATCCTGTGGGATCTTTAACAATTAAAGTTAAGTAAAAGATGTTAAATGATTAATTTAAATCAAGGGCGCAGGAAATCTTGCACCCGGTACTCATGTAAGAGGATAAGGGCAAGAAAATCCTACTAACAAATGAAACAGAGTTTCGAAAACAAATGAAACAGTTAATTGCCTCAAAAGTAAAATTGGTAGTCCAAGGATGTAGGCATACCTTGCCAAGTCTCTATAGGACATAAAGCAAGTTTTTCCTACTGAATTTAATATGATACTTACAGAATTAGCGAACTTTTGTGCTCTGAAAAAGTAAGCTAATTCCCTACCGTTGTATGTATCATCATCTCTGACTGACGTGTAGGGGTGCGAGGTGTCAACTTGTGACGAGAACTGCTGCTGAGGTCCCAATTCAGCAACTAAAGTTCGAGCTAGAGGAACTATGGCCCTCTTTGTCCTCCTACAGTCAGATTGCAGAAGATTGGGTGCTCTTGACCCGGGGCAGACCACAGTACCAGGGTACCAATATGATGATCTGTCTAAAATGAGAAATATCCAAGGGACAAAGATGGTAAACACGAGTAATAACACGGAGGGAGAGATGACCAATTAAGAGTATGACTGAGGCCTACAGTCACCACGTAATCCAAAGTTGTCTCACCTTCACCATATGTTACTCTCGTAATGCACAATACACAGCACCATAGAAAAATGAAATTGAATATGAAAAATAGTAAAAACTACCTTAACAAAGTTAAATACGCTTACCATAAATACCACTTGGCACCAGTACCTGAGTGAAGCTCCTAGGACAGGCCCCCATATAATATGTGACGGTAACGCGTTGGTGTTCGGCTGTTCAAAGCTAGGGGTATGGCCTCGTCACATAGAATAAAAAAAAATAGAAAATCTGGAACTTCGTCTGTGGTAAGGTAAGGAGAAGACACACAAAACACAAGTAAATTTTAACAATGCAATTTTAATTACGTTAGATAAACAAAACATGAATAAAATGGACATACAAATTCGTATAATAAAATCAATCAATCAAAATAATAAGAATAATTAAATGAAAAAATGAAAAGTTACGTTAAGACAAGTGAGCAATAACAAGCTGTGTAATATACAATAAAATGAGAGGTGCGGGAATATTGGCTTTAAGCTATCACCTCTCTTAGTACACTTAAGCCAAAGCTCAGTCTACCAGGAAGAAGTGTTAACCGTATGAAAGCACTGAATATTCTGAGGACTGAGGTCGTGGCGGCCCCAGACATCAAGTAGTATGGGGGGGTGGAGTGCAGTTGCAGCCAGACCGGCGGCCAATCAGCGAGTAGCCGGCAACAAGACAGGTAGTTTGGCGGTTTGAGGCTGAACAGGTGTCCCTGGCTGCATACGATTTGCGCTCTGGCAAACCTTGGAGATGTTGTTGTCGTTGTTGGACATTTCTTCCATAGTAGTTTTATATATTTGTTGCGACGTATTTTTGGAGGGAAGAGCAGGCTCAATCACTTGAAGGAGATTATCGTCACACCAGAAACTATTTATTTTCCATGTATTGATATGTATTGATGTTTGGTTTATATACCATATATATGTCTATGTTCATTCAGTGAATAATCATTTGTGAGTACAGTGAATTATGCGTTATCACCCACGAGAGAAAGTACTGAAAATTCCAGTGTTAATAGTTCATAATGTATTGTTGAATGAAGAACAATGTTAAGCCATTACAGTGAGTCATTATAGCATTGATTGTAGAAAAGACTGTTTGAGCCTGAGTACAGTGTAACTAAGTGATACGATCTATTGTGCCAATAACGAGTGTGCCAGTTTATAGTAATATTGGAGAACTTAAAGAAACAGCGCGCGTGAATGTAGGAAACAAGCAAACGCTTTCACGCGCGGGGGCCAGGCGATCAGCTGTTTTTGACATTTGACAAGGAGGGCAGGTGTTGCCACTTAGTGGTCGCATACTAACCGTGGGAATTACCGGCCGCGTCAGGATCAGTTGGTTTATTTGTTATTGTTTGGCCTTGTGACATCTTTCATACATTTTAAGTAAAATACAAAACTATCTTTGTGTTTTTATCATCTACTCCATTGATCTTGTGGCTATATCATACTGAAAGCATAGAGTGATAACAGTAAGTACCTGCCTGGATTCCTGATCTATTGAGTGTGACCTTGCCAAGGCTACCATTGACTCCACCAGTCCACTGAGGTGTTACTGGCCACCTAAAACACCAGTTGACGACCTTGTGGTTTACCGTAGAGCCCTATTGTTGGGGAGGGCACACGACAGTCAAGTGAACGAGTCGTGTTCTCACTCTTTCTTAATCAGAGGCCGTTAAGATTGACTGGGAGACTCTCCTGGCGTGCAGTGGCGCCGTGAGGATCGAGTGAAGACCCGCAGGGCTACGGTGAGTGACCTTGAGCATAACTACTGCTCACCCCAGAGTAAGGGTAGAGAAGAATAGTGAGGTGAAAACCCCAACATTGGCGACCTCGCCAGGATTTCGATCGAAGTGAAGGTTGCAGTAGTGGTACTTGGCAGTGGTGTTAGAGATCAGGTGAAGGTTATCACTCATAGCACAAGATGGAGGATGATAAAGTAACCAA
This sequence comes from Procambarus clarkii, assembly GCF_040958095.1. Classification (NCBI taxonomy): domain Eukaryota; kingdom Metazoa; phylum Arthropoda; class Malacostraca; order Decapoda; family Cambaridae; genus Procambarus; species Procambarus clarkii. The sequence goes on along the minus strand of NC_091176.1, from coordinate 44,674,473 downwards.
GTTTATTGACATTCAAGATGAACAGGTGCTGGAAGAGTGCACCAAGGCACAGTTACAGGTAATAGCGGATCATTTCGGAATAAAGCTGAAATCTGCCAGAGTGGCAGAAAGAAGACTAGAGATAATGGCTCAGCTCAGGGCTCGAGAGGAAGCTTTGGGGGAGGAACGGCCCCAAACACCTGCCAGTGTGGGTGAGCGCCTGAGTATTGGTGGAAGCAGCAGGGGATCCAGCGGCAGCAGGTACAGCATTAAGCTGGAAATAATGAAGCTGCAGCTGGAAGAACAGCAGCGCAAGGAAGAGCGAGAAGCACAGCAGCGCCAAGAAGAGCGAGAAGCACAGCAGCGCAGAGAAAAGCGAGAAGCAGAAGCACAGCAGCGCAAAGAAGAGCGAGAAGCACAGCAGCGCCAAGAAGAGCGAGAAGCACAGCAGCGCAAAGAGCGAGAAGCAGAAGCACAGCAGCGCAGAGAAAAGCAAGAAGCAGAAGCACAGCAGCGCAGAGAAAAGCGAGAAGCAGAAGCGCAGCTAAGGCGTGAGGAGCTAGAAGCACAGCTACGCCGGGAAGAGCAAGAGCGAGAAGCACAGCTACGCCGGGAAGAACACGAGCGAGAAGTTAGGCTGAGACAAAGGGAAATAGAAGCCAACAAGGAGGTAGAGCTGAAGCGAGCTGAATTAGGACTCGGTATACCTGCTCCGCCGCCACAGGAAGACCGACGAGTGAGGGAACGAGACCTGCCGGTCTATGTGCCTAGTGAGGCCGAAAGTTTCTTCGATCACTTTGAAAGAGTTGCTGCTATGAAGAGGTGGCCGAGGGCGGAGTGGGCAGAGTTGGTCCAAGGGAGGCTCACAGGTGAAGCTCGTGAAGCCTTCACTATGCTCGACTTCCAAGAATGCACTAACTACGATGCGGTAAAACGAGCTGTGCTCCGTTCCTTTAAGCTCACGCCAGAGTGTTACAGAAAGAGGTTTAGAGAATGTACCCGGTCGCCAGGAAAATCGTATGCGGAGACGGCGAGGGACATGGAAAGAAAGTTCCTTAAGTGGATGGACTCTGAAGAAGTGAGTCGAAGAGGTCAAGGAGCTAGTGGTTATGGAAAAGTTTATGTCCGTGCTCTCTCCTGAGATCAGGATGAGGATAAAGGAGGCGGACATAAAAAAAACTAAGGGCCGCAGCCGACCGAGCCGACATGTTAGAGGAAGCACTACGCCCAAGCCGAGAGGGACAGCATCGATCACCCGCGTACTCCGAAAGCAGTAGGAATTATAGGAGGACGAATGGATGGAGGACAGAAGCGAGTTCTCCCAAGTCCCACCGCTCGAGATGGGACGTCAGAGGAACAAAAGGTGCTGTAGAGCCGATAGAGGAGAGCCAAGATGAGAGCTCGGAAGTTGTTACTGCAACGAAGGAAACGACGAGTGAGGCGAGAAAGACACAGGGGGCGACGGCCTCTGGAGGCAGTGCTAAGGCGAGCGGTGGCGGATGGTCTCCGCCGAGAGTCCGCTGCTACAACTGCGGAATATTCGGACACGTCGCGCGGGAATGCAGACGCTTTAAGCAGCGGGGACACATTGCTTTAGTGATGTTCGAGGACCAGAGGGCCGAGGGAGTGCGGGATGAACCCGTGCTGAATGGGGAGAAGAAAGTTCACCCATTCATGTGTCAAGGAACCGTAAGGATGGGGGTCGCAGACCCCATCCCAGTGAAGATGCTAAGAGACACCGGGGCTGATTTCACCCTGGTAAGCGAGACCCTGTTCCCCGAGGGTTACGAAAGTACCAGTGTGGGGGTGGCAAGTGTGACCACTGTGGGAGGCCCAGTGAGGATGCCCCTACACCAGGTAACTTTGGATTCCGATTATGGCTGCCAGACCCTAGTGGTGGGAGTCTGTACATCAATGCCCAAGATGGAGGCACAGGTCATCTTGGGGAATGACGCGTGTAGAGGATATGTCCTCCCGCATCTCGTGAAGGGCGAAGAGTGCCTAGAACAACACAAGGAGACAGGCGAAGAGTTGAACGCCTGCGGGGACGAGAAGGGGATCGCACCGGAGGCGATCCCAGTTTGTACTGTGACACCGAGACAACGCGAAGAACCAGGAGGTTGTGGATCTGATGGGGCTGAGGAGACATCCAACAGCCTGGGAACAGATCACCTCTGCGTAGGACCCAGAGAACGAGTGGAGGGCGGGAGTAGCCCGAATGGTGAGTTGCAGGTGACCCTTACCAGTTCTCCAGGGGTAGTCCGCACTCGTCTCGGAGAGTTACAGCAGGAGGAGTGCCCCGAATTGGTTAGTAAGGCCGAAGGAGGACGTGTGGGTCCTGAGAAGGCTTACTTTCCATTTATCTATATTATATATGCCATTCTATCTGTGATGAGGGAACGATGGACACCAGGAGCAACCGTGGGAACGGTGATTGAATATGTCCAGAAGTTCAGAGAACGTCTCACTAGAGTGAAAGAACTGGCTGGGAAACACCTGAAGAAGGCGCAGCGTAAGATGTCGGAGTGGTACGACAGGAGAGCTGCGCAGAGGAATTTTCAGGTCGGATACCAAGTAATGGTTGTGCTGCCAGGTAAAGGTAGGGTGACCAAGTCGCGGTTCAAGAGACCATACCGAGTGCTGCGACGGTTGGGTCCAGTGTCGTACGAGATTGGGAAGCCGGATGGACCCCGAAAGAAACAGGTGTGTCGCGCAGACCGCCTGAGACCTTTCTTCAATGTGGAAGGAAGAGCCGCCAGGCAGGACGGAACGAATACCCGAGAACCCCAGCGGAAGACGGTTCTGTGTGTACAGGGGGACCGAGAATTCCCAGAGGAGGAAGAAAAGTGGTCCAGGGAGGACGGCACCCGTTTCACCGACACTGAGAGTCTGACAAGGATCAAGGTCAAGCACATCAAGGGGAAGGACAACGTAGTAGCGGATGCCCTATCCCGCATACACTAACCAGACATGACTCTTATTTTAAGGGGAGGGGTATGTGACGGTGTTCCCCCCCTTATAATTCTCCCACGCCTGCAATAAGAGTCACGTCTACTTTTCCCAAGCGTTCTCTACGTTGCAGGCTACAATTTGATATATGGGAGAGAGTGGAGTGTTCTCGGAGAGCAGAGAAATTTGTGAAATAGTAATATTTTGGCCTGTGGTATAGGCCCTTTAGGGAGCCAAGATGGCGCTTGCCTCCCTGATTTCCCGCCAAAACCGTGTAACGTCAGTGGCACCGGATTGGTCACCGACAGCAATGTGGCACCGGGAGCCAATGAAAACCTCTCGTGGCGAAAGTGACATCACGAAGAAGGGGGTCCAGGCCGCGCGCCACTCTGGCACCATCAGTCAGACACGACACGTCATAGAGGTCGGACGTGCGACGGTTGGTCCTGTCAGTTGGACAGTTGTTTCCCGCTCCCGTGGATTTACGCGTCACCTGAAGTCCGCCAGTATTCTGAGAAGTCTTCCCTAGTTCATGTGTTGAACCAGAAGAGGGAATTGACGGTTATTTGAGCAACAAGTGCTCCAGTCAGGTACTGTGCAAGAAGCCGTGAATCCGTGCAGTGACGTATGTGACGTCTGTGGCAGTTCACCAGTTCGTGACAGCGTAGTGGCTGACAGAGCCACTGGGTAGCTGAGGAAGGAGAGGACTATTTGGGGAAACCGGACGACTGTAGCTGAGACGTAGGTGACAGCCGTTCCTGGGAGAAGACGACGGCCAGGAGACCGACTCCAACCCTTCGAGAAGTCAAGAAGGAGGACGGACCTGCAGTGAGGAGGCACGGAGACGACGCGCTAAACGGTGTAACGACGAGAGGCTCTGGTAGGACACGACGACGTGTCGTGTGAGGGCGTTCTTGACACGAGGACCAGGAGCTTCATCTCGACTCTCATCGGAGGATAGGGTGAAGTAGGTGTTTCTAGTTCCCTCCCCATTCCCCTTTAGTTAGATATATTATTCGGCTATATTATCTAGCCTGAGGATTTTATATGTCGTGAGCAAGTCTCACCCATGTCACGGTAAAGCACCAGTGTGCTAGACAGTACTATCAAGAGTACTTGTAATATTCATGTTGATTATTGGTGTGTACAGGCACCAGGAACAAGTGATAAATTTACTGTGTTGTGTATATCTTTCTATAGATTTTGATATGAACATATAGTGGTAAATTATATATAATATTATGCCAGTATTTGGAAGTTAGGCTGTGTGCCCAGAAACTATTTATTTTCCATGTATTGATATGTATTGATGTTTGGTTTATATACCATATATATGTCTATGTTCATTCAGTGAATAATCATTTGTGAGTACAGTGAATTATGCGTTATCGCCCACGAGAGAAAGTACTGAAAATTCCAGTGTTAATAGTTCATAATGTATTGTTGAATGAAGAACAATGTTAAGCCATTACAGTGAGTCATTATAGCATTGATTGTAGAAAAGACTGTTTGAGCCTGAGTACAGTGTAACTAAGTGATACGATCTATTGTGCCAATAACGAGTGTGCCAGTTTATAGTAATATTGGAGAACTTAAAGAAACAGCGCGTGTGAATCTAGGAAACAAGCAAATGCTTTCACGCGCGGGGGCCAGGCGATCAGCTGTTCTTGACATTTGACAAGGAGGGCAGGTGTTGCCACTTAGTGGTCGCATACTAACCGTGGGAATTACCGGCCGCGTCAGGATCAGTTGGTTTATTTGTTATTGTTTGGCCTTGTGACATCTTTCATACATTTTAAGTAAAATACAAAACTATCTTTGTGTTTTTATCATCTCCTCCATTGATCTTGTGGCTATATCATACTGAAAGCATAGAGTGATAACAGTAAGTACCTGCCTGGATTCCTGATCTATTGAGTGTGACCTTGCCAAGGCTACCATTGACTCCACCAGTCCACTGAGGTGTTACTGGCCACCTAAAACACCAGTTGGCGACCTTGTGGTTTACCATAGTGCCCTATTGTTGGGGAGGGCACACGACAGTCAAGTGAACGAGTCGTGTTCTCACTCTTTCTTAATCAGAGGCCGTTAAGATTGACTGGGAGACTCTCCTGGCGTGCAGTGGCGCCGTGAGGATCGAGTGAAGACCCGCAGGGCTACGGTGAGTGACCTTGAGCATAACTACTGCTCACCCCAGAGTAAGGGTAGAGAAGAATAGTGAGGTGAAAACCCCAACAATATATATATATATATATATATATATATATATATATATATATGTCGTACCTAGTAGCCAGAACGCACTTGTCAGCCTACTATGCAAGGCCCGATTTGCCTAATAAGCCAAGTTTTCCTGAATTAATATATTTTCTCTAATTTTTTTCTTATGAAATGATAAAGCTGCCCATTTCATTATGTATGAGGTCAATTTTTTTTATTGGAGTTAAAATTAACGTAGATATATGACCAAACTTAACCAACCCTACCTAACCTAACCTAACCTATCTTTATACGTTAGGTTAGGTTAGGTAGCCGAAAAAGTTAGGTTAGGTTAGGTTAGGTAGGTTAGGTAGTCGAAAAACAATTAATTCATGAAAACTTGGCTTATGAGGCAAATTTGGCCTTGCATAGTAGGCTGAGAAGTGCGTTCTGGCTACTAGGTACAACATATATATATATATATATATATGTCGTACCTAGTAGCCAGAACTCACTTCTCAGCCTACTATTCAAGGCCCGATTTGCCTAATAAGCCAAGTTTTCCTGAATTAATATATTTACTATAATTTTTTTCTTATGAAATGATAAAGCAACCCTTTTCTCTATGTTTGAGGTCAATTTTTTTTTATTGGAGTTAAAATTAACGTAGATATATGACCGAACCTAACCAACCCTACCTAACCTAACCTAACCTATATTTATAGGTAAGGTTAGGTTAGGTAGCCAAAAAAAGCTAGGTTAGGTTAGGTTAGGTAGACGAAAAAATATTAATTCATGAAAACTTGGCTTATTAGGCAAATCGGGCCTTGAATAGTAGGCTGAGAAGTGCGTTCTGGCTATTAGGTACGACATATATATATATATATATATATATATATATATATATATATATGTCATACCTAGTAGCTAGAACGCACTTCTCTGCCTACTATGCAAGGCCCGATTTGCCTAATAAGCCAAGTTTTCATGAATTAATATATTTTCTCTATTTTTTTCTTATGAAATGATAAAGCTACCCATTTCATTATGTATGAGGTCATTTTTTTTCATTGGAGTTAAAATTAACGTAGATATATGACCGAACCTAACCAACCCTACCTAACCTATCTTTATAGGTTAGGTTAGGTTAGCTAGCCGAAAACGTTAGGTTAGGTAGTCGAAAAACAATTAATTCATGAAAACTTGGCTTATTAGGCAAATCGGGCCTTGCATAGTAGGCTGAGAAGTGCGTTCTGGCTACTAGGTACGACATATATATATATATATATATATATATATATATATATATATATATATATATATATATATATATATATATATATATATATATATATATATATATATATATATATGTGGTACCTAATAGCCAGAACTCACTTCTTGGCCTACTATACAGGACCCTCATCGCAGTAGGCCAAGTTTGCAGGGCTCTTGAATATTAAGACTAGTAGACGATGATGTCTATCTATTTAGCCTATTAAGTATGATATATATATATATATATATATATATATATATATATATATATATATATATATATATATATATATATATATATGTATATATATATATATATATATATATATATATATATATATATATATATATATATATATATATATATATATATATATATATATATATTATATGTCGTACCTAGTAGCCAGAGCTCACTTCTCAGTCTACTATACAAGGCCCGATTTACATAATAAGTCACGTTTTCATATCTAGTAGCCAGAACGCACTTCTCAGCCTACTAACGAAGGTTGCATTGTAGTGGGTACATATTAGGGCATACCTCTGTTTCAGAAAAGTTGTTCAATATCAACCAATATTTTTTTAACTAGTTGTATAGTAAAAAGGAAGACAAAAAATACAAAACTTTTATTATTCAACTAATTTTATACTAACTATTTTATAATTGGTCCGAAATATAGTTCCTCAAGGTGACATCATCATCAAGATAGTAATATCATGCTGAGGTATACCAGTAAGACTGCCCAGAGACTCGGCATTGTGGTTGATGGCCGTCACTGCCATGCTGAACTCAACCATTGAACGACTTACAGATCGGTCTTTGGGGACGCTATTCCAAACTCGGTTGTGTAGAGACTCATTTGGCTTTCCCTTCAGACACTTTTTCATATTTTCCTCCGAGATAAGATCATCGTAGAACTTGAAGTAGATCTTTTGGATTTCAAATTCGTCCTCATTCGATTGTGGGATATTCATGGTCTTGTGTGTTCGTGGGATCTTTTTATTTGCAAGATCGTGTTGGTAAAAACACCAAGAATTTTTGCCTTCAGGACAGAAATGGTGTAATGGATTTTCATCTGTGGACGTTTCATGGAACAGTCCGGATAGGCAGGCCTTCCTCATTTTTCTCCAGTCTGTGTTGATGTTGTCCCTGATGGCTCGTTTGAAGTGAACCATCAACTTCCCAAAGGTCTCGTAACTTAGCTTTCCATTACCTTCGGCCTCCCCTTTTGACTCCAAATGGATGATCTGTGTAACAAGTCTCTCGACTA